>NC_080672.1:244421405-244439321 GCF_030247195.1 Topomyia yanbarensis
CCACCCCAATCCACCCCAATCCCCACCCCTACATATAGACACACACACCCCCCCCCCCCCTGCGGCGTCTGCCCCTCGCTCTCACCCCCCCTCCAGATCTAAACCCAAACAACCCAAACAACCCAATCAACCCAAAACACCCCAAACAACCCAATCAACCCAAACACCCCATACATCCCTAACAACCAATACAACCCATAATACCAAAACAACCCAAAACATCCCAATACATCCACATAATCTTCCAAAACTACCCAATACATCCATTATCATACATCCATATCAACCCAAATACATCCAATTACCTATCAACACCATAAACATCTCCATAACTACCCAATACATCCCAATACTACACAAAACATCCAAAATCATCTTTACTTCACATTATTCTTCCCAATACTACAATTATCATCCATTAATTTCCATATACATCCATAAACATCCAATTACAATCCCATTAAACAATCACTATACATCCTTACATCCATTTTATCCAATTCTTCCATTATCAACTATTATCACCATTAATCAATTAATCATTTTAATCAATTTATTCAATATTATTCAATTTTATTCAATTTAATCAATTTATTCAATTTATTCAATTTATTCAATTTTATTCATTTATTCATTGTTCAATTTTATTCAATTTTATTCAATTTATTCAATTTTATTCAATTTTATTCAATTATATTCAATTTTATTCAATTTTATTCAATTTTATTCAATTTTATTCATTTTATTCAATTTATTCAATTTTATTCAATTTATTCAAATTTATTCAATTTTATTCAATTTATTCAATTTATTCAATTTTATTCAATTTATTCAATTTTATTCAATTTATTCATTTTATTCAATTTTATTCAATTTTATTCAATTTAATTCAATTTTATTCAATTTATTCAATTTTATTCAATTTATTCAATTTTTATTCAATTTTATTCAATTTATTCAATTTTATTCAATTTATTCAATTTTATTCAATTTATTCAATTTATTCATTTTATTCAATTTTATTCAATTTTATTCATTTTATTCAATTTTATTCAATTTTATTCAATTTTATTAAATTTTATTAAATTTTTTTCAATTTTATTAAATTTTATTCAATTTTATTCAATTTTATTAAATTTTATTAAATTTTATTAAATTTTATTAAATTTTATTCAATTTAATTCAATTTTATTCAATTTCATTCAATTTTATTCAATATAATTCAATTTAATTCAATTTAATTCAATTTAATTCAATTTAATTCAATTTAATTCAATTTAATTCAATTTAATTCAATTTAATTCAATTTAATTCATTTTAATTCAATTTAATTCAATTTAATTCAATTTAATTCAATTTAATTCAATTTAATTCAATTTAATTCAATTTAATTCAAATTAATTCAATTTAATTCAATTTAATTCAATTAATTCAATTTTATTCAATTTATTCAATTTTATTCAATTTATTTAATTTTATTCAATTTATTCAATTTTATTCTATTCTATTTTATTCTATTTATTCTATTCAATTCTATTCAACTCTATTCAATTCCCTTCCATTCCATTCCATTCCATTCCATTCCATTCCATTCCATTCCATTCCATTCCATTCCATTCCATTCCATTCCATTCCATTCCATTCCATTCCATTCCATTCCATTCCATTCCATTCCATTCCATTCCATTCCATTCCATTCCATTCCATTCCATTCCATTCCATTCCATTCCATTCCATTCCATTCCATTCCATTCCATTCCATTCCATTCCATTCCATTCCATTCCATTCCATTCCATTCCATTCCATTCCATTCCATTCCATTCCATTCCATTCCATTCCATTCCATTCCATTCCATTCCATTCCATTCCATTCCATTCCATTCCATTCCATTCCATTCCATTCCATTCCATTCCATTCCATTCCATTCCATTCCATTCCATTCCATTCCATTCCATTCCATTCCATTCCATCCATTCCATTCCATTCCATTCCATTCTCATTCCATTCCATTCCATTCCATTCCATTCATCATTCCATTCCATTCCATCCATTCCATTCCATTCCATCCAATCCATTCCATTCCATTCCATTCCATTCCATTCCATTCCGATTCATTCCTTCCATTCCATTCCATTCCATTCCATTCCATTCCATTCCATTCCATTCCATTCCATTCCATTCCATTCATTCCATTCCATTCCAATCCATTCCATTCCATTCTCCATTCCATTCCATTCCATTCCTTCCATTCCATTCCATCCATTCCATTCCATTCCATTCCATTCCATTCCTTCCATTCCATTCCATTCCACATTCCATTCCATCATCCATTCCATTCCATTCCATTCCATTCCATTCCATTCCATTCATTCCATTCCATTCCATTCCATTCCATTCCATTCCATTCTCCATTCCATTCCATTCCATTCATTCCATTCCATTCCATTCCATTCCATTCCATTCCATTCCATTCCATTCCATTCCATTCCATTCCATTCCATTCCATTCCATTCCATTCCATTCCATTCCATTCCATTCCATTCCATTCCATTCCATTCCATTCCATTCCATTCCATTCCATTCCATTCCATTCCATTCCATTCCATTCCATTCCATTCCATTCCATTCCATTCCATTCCATTCATTCCATTCCATTCCATTCCATTCCATTCCATTCCATTCCATTCCATTCCATTCCATTCCATTCCATTCATTCCATTCCATTCCATTCCATCATTCCATTCCATTCCATTCCATTCCATTCCATCCATTCCATCCATTCCATTCCATTCCATTCCATTCCATTCCATTCCATTCCATTCCATTCCATTCCATTCCATTCCATTCCATTCCATTCCATTCCATTCCATTCCATTCCATTCCATTCCATTCCATTCATTCCATTCCATTCCATTCCATTCCATTCCATTCCATTCCATTCCATTCCATCCATTCCATCCATTCCATTCCATTCCATTCATTCCATTCCATTCCATTCCATTCCATTCCATTCCATTCCATTCCAGTCCATTCCATTCCATTCCATTCCATTCCATTCCATTCCATTCCATTCCATTCCATTCCATTCCATTCCATTCCATTCCATTCCATTCCATTCCATTCCATTCCATTCATTCCATTCCATTCCATTCCATTCCATTCCATTCCATTCCATTCCATTCCATTCCATCCATTCCATTCCATTCCATTCCATTCCATTCCATTCCATTCCATTCCATTCCATTCCATTCCATTCCATTCCATTCCATTCCATTCCATTCCATTCCATTCCATTCCATTCCATTCCATTCCATTCCATTCCATTCCATTCCATTCCATTCCATTCCATTCCATTCCATTCCATTCCATTCCATCCATTCCATTCCATTCCATTCCATTCCATTCCATTCCATTCCATTCCATTCCATTCCATTCCATTCCATTCCATTCCATTCCATTCCATTCCATTCCATTCCATTCATTCCATTCCATTCCATTCCATTCCATTCCATTCCATTCCATTCCATTCCATTCCATTCATTCCATTCCATTCCATTCCATTCCATTCCATTCCATTCATCCATTCCATTCCATTCCATTCCATTCCATTCCATTCCATTCCATTCCATTCCATTCCATTCCATTCCATTCCATTCCATTCCATTCCATTCATCCATTCCATTCCATTCCATTCCATTCCATCCATTCCATTCCATTCCATTCCATTCCATTCCATTCCATTCCATCCATTCCATTCATTCCATTCCATTCCATTCCATTCCATTCATTCCATTCCATTCCATTCCATTCCATTCCATTCCATTCCATTCATTCCATTCCATTCCATTCCATTCCATTCCATTCCATTCCATTCCATTCCATTCCATTCCATTCCATTCCATTCCATTCCATTCCATTCTCATTCCATTCCATTCCATTCCTTCCATTCCATTCCATTCCATTCCATTCATTCCATTCCATTCCATTCCATTCCATTCATTCCATTCATTCCATTCCATTCCATTCCATTCCATTCCATTCCATTCCATTTCCATTCCCATTCCATTCCATTCCATTCCATTCCATTCCATTCCATTCCATTCCATTCCATTCCATGCCATTCCATTCCATTCCATTCCATTCCATTCCATTCCATTCCATTCCATTCATTCCATTCCATTCCATTCCATTCATTCCATTCACATTCCATTCCATTCCATTCCATTCCATCCATTCCATTCCATTCCATTCCATTCCATTCATTCCATTCCATTCCATTCCATCATTCCATTCCATTCCATTCCATTCCATTCCATTCCATTCCATTCCATTCCATTTCCATTCCATTCCATTCCATTCCATTCCATCATCCATTCCATTCCATTCCATTCCATTCCATTCCATTCCATTCCATTCCATTCCATCCATTCCATTCCATTCCATTCCATTCATTCCATTCCATTCCCAGTTCATTCCATTCCATTCCATTCCATTCCATTCCATTCCATTCCATTCCATTCATTCCATTCCATTCCATTCCATTCCATTCCATTCCATTCCATTCCATTCCATTCCATTCCATTCCATTTCATTCCATTCCATTCCATTCCATTCCATTCATGCCATTCCATTCCATTCCATTCCATCCATTCCATTCCATTCCATTCCATTCCATTCCATTCATTCCAGTTCCATTCCATTCCATTCCATTCCATTCCATTCCATTCTCCATTCCATTCCATTCAATTCCATTCCATTCCATTCCATTCCATTCCATTCCATTCCATTCCATTCCATTCCATTCCATTCCATTCCATTCCATTCCAGTCCATTCCATTCCATCCATTCCATCATTCCATTCCATTCCATTCCATTCCATTCATTCCATTCCATTCCATTCCATCATTCCATTCCAGTTCCATTCCATTCCATTCCATTCTTTCATTCCATTCCATTCCATTCCATTCCATTCATTTCCATTCCTTCCATCCATTCCATTCTTCCATTCCATTCATCCATTCCATTCCATTCCATTCCATTCCATTCCATTCATTCCATTCCATTCATTCCATTCCATTCCATTCCATTCCATTCCATTCCATTCCATTCCATTCATTCATTCCATTCATTCCATTCCATTCCATTCCATTCCATTCCATTCCATTCCATTCCATTCCATTCCATTCCATTCCATTCCATTCCATTCCATTCCATTCCATTCCATCATTCCATTCCATTCCATTCCATTCCATTCCATTCCATTCCATTCCATTCATTCCATTCCATCCATTCTCCATTCCATTTCCATTCCATTCATTCCATTCCATTCCATTCCATTCCATTCCATTCCATCCATTCCATTCCATTCCATTCCATTCCATTCCATTCCATTCCATTCCATTCCATTCCAGTTCCATTCCATTCCATTCATCATTCCATTCCCATTCCATTCCATTCCTTTCCATTCCATTCCATTCCATTCCATTCCATTCCATTCCATTCCATTCCATTCCATTCCATTCCATTCCATTCCATTCCATTCCATTCCATTCCATTCCATTCCATTCCATTCCATTCCATGCTCATCATTCCATTCCATTCCATTCCATTCCATTCCATTCCATTCCATTCCATTCCATTCCATTCCATTCATTCCATTCCATTCCATTCCATTCATTCCATTCCATTCCATTCCATTCCATTCCATTCATTCCATTCCATTCCATTCCATTCCATTCCATTCCATTCCATCTTCCATTCCATTCCATTCCATTCCATTCTTCCATCCATTCCATTCATTCATTCCATTCCATTCCATTCCATTCCATTCCATTCCATTCCTTTCCATTCCATTCCATTCCATTCCATTCCATTCCATTCCATTCCATTCCATTCCATTCCATTCCATTCCATTCCATTCATTCCATTCCATTCCATTCCATTCCATTCCATTCACATTCCATTCCATTCCATTCCATTCCATTCCTTTCCATTCCATTCCATTCCATTCCATTCCATTCCATTCCATTCCATTCCATTCCATTCCATTCCATTCCATTCCATTCCATTCCATTCCATTCCATTCCATCCATTCCATTCCATTCCATTCCATTCCATTCCATTCCATTCCATTCCATTCCATTCCATTCCATTCATTCCATTCCATTCCATTCCATTCCATTCCATTCATTCCATTCCATTCCATTCCATTCCATTCCATTCCATTCCATTCCATTCCATTCCATTCCATTCCATTCCATTCCATTCCATTCCATTTCCATTCCATTCATTCCATTCCATTCCATTCCATTCCATTCCATTCCATTCCATTCCATTCCATTCCATTCCATTCCATCTTCCATTCATTCCATTCCATTCCATTCCATTCCATTCCATTCCATTCCATTCCATTCCATTCCATTCCATTCCATATTCATTCCATTCCATTCCATTCCATTCCATTCCATTCCATTCCATTCCATTCCATTCATCCATTCCATTCCATTCCATTCCATTCCATTCCATTCCATTCATCATTCCATTCCATTCCATTCCATTCCATTCCATTCCATTCCATTCCATTCCATTCCATTCCATTCCATTCCATCATTCATTCCATTCCATTCCATTCCATTCATTCCATTCCATTCCATTCCATCCATTCCTTCCATTCATTCCATTCCATTCCATTCCATCCATTCATTCCATTCCATTCCATTCCATTCCATTCCATTCCATTCCATTCCATTCCATTCCATTCCATTCATTCATTCCATTCCATTCCATTCCATTCCATTCCATTCCATTCCATTCCATTCCATTCCATTCCATTCCATCATTCCATTCCATTCATTCCATTCCATTCCATTCCATCCATTCCATTCCATTCCATTCCATTCCATTCCATTCATTCCATTCCATTCCATTCATTCCATTCCATTCCATTCCATTCCATTCCATTCCATTCCATTCCATTCCATTCCATTCCATTCCATTCCATTCCATTCCATTCATCATTCCATTCCATTCCATTCCATTCCATTCCATTCCATTCATTCCATTCCATTCCATTCCTTCCATTCCATTCCATTCCATTCCATTCCATTCCATTCCATTCCATTCCATTCCATTCCATTCCATTCCATTCCATTCCATTCCATTCCATTCCATTCCATTCCATTCCATTCCATTCATTCCATTCCATTCCATTCCATTCCATTCATTCCATTCCATTCCATTCCATTCCATTCCATTCCATTCCATTCCATTCCATTCCATTCCATTCCATTCCATTCCATTCCATCATTCCATTCATTCCATTCCATTCCATTCCATTCCATTCCATTCCATTCCATTCCATTCCATTCCATTCCATTCCATTCCATTCCATTCCATTCCATTCCATTCCATTCCATTCCATTCCATTCCATTCCATTCCATTCCATTCCATTCCATTCCATTCCATTCCATTCCATTCCATTCCATTCCATTCCATTCCATTCCATTCCATTCCATTCCATTCCATTCCATCCATTCCATTCATTCCATTCCATCCATTCCATTCATTCCATTCCATTCCATTCCATTCCATTTCCATTCCATTCCATTCCATTCCATTCATTCCATTCATTCCATTCCATTCCATTCCATTCCATTCCATTCCATTCCATTCCATTCCATTCCATTCCATTCCATTCCATTCCATTCCATTCCATCCATTCCATTCCATTCCATTCCATTCCATTCCATTCCATTCCATTCCATTCCATTCCATTCCATTCCATTCCATTCCATTCCATTCCATTCCATTCCATTCCATTCATTCCATTTCCATTCCATTCCATTCCATTCCATTCCATTCCATTCATCCATTCCATTCCATTCCATTCCATTCCATTCCATTCCATTCCATTCCATTCCATTCCATTCCATCCATTCCATTCCATTCCATTCCATTCCATTCCATTCCATTTCCATTCCATTCCATTCCATTCCATTCCATTCCATTCCATTCCATTCCATTCCATTCCATTCCATTCCATTCCATTCATTCCATTCCATTCCATTCCATTCATTCCATTCCATTCCATTCCATTCCATTCCATTCCATTCCATCCATTCCATTCCATTCCATTCCATTCCATTCCATTCCATTCCATTCCATTCCATTCCATTCCATTCATTCCATTCCATTCATTCCATTCCATTCCATTCCATTCCATTCCATTCCATTCCATTCCATTCCATTCCATTCCATTCCATTCCATTCCATTCCATTCCATTCCATTCCATTCATTCCATTCCATTCCATTCCATTCCATTCCATTCCATTCCATTCCATTCCATTCCATTCCATTCTCCATTCCATTCCATTCCATTCCATTCCATTCCATTCCATTCCATTCCATTCCATTCCATTCCATTCCATTCCATTCCATTCCATTCCATTCCATTCCATTCCATTCCATCATTCCATTCCATTCCATTCCATTCCTTCATTCCATTCCATTCCATTCCATTCCATTCCATTCCATTCCATTCCATTCCATTCCATTCCATTCCATTCCATTCCATTCCATTCCATTCCATTCCATTCATTCCATTCCATTCCATTCCATTCCATTCCATTCCATTCCATTCCATTCCATTCCATTCCATTCATTCCATTCCATTCCATTCCATTCCATTCCATTCCATTCCATTCCATTCCATTCCATTCCATTCCATCCATTCCATTCCATTCCATTCCATTCCATTCCATTCCATTCCATTCCATTCCATTCCATTCCATTCCATTCCATTCCATTCCATTCCATTCCATTCCATTCCATTCCATTCCATTCCATTCCATTCCATTCCATTCCATTCCATTCCATTCCATTCCATTCCATTCCATTCCATTCCATTCCATTCCATTCCATTCCATTCCATTCCATTCCATTCCATTCCATTCCATTCCATTCCATTCCATTCCATTCTATTCTAACCCTTACACAGCCAGTATTGATAAGCATCCTGGAAAACAGCATATTTTCATATGTCGCAAATATTAAGACGGCCAGGCCTACTGTGCAGAGTTGGGTTTGAAGATGTTTCAAAATTAGACGGCAATTAAATTATTCATTTAATGAATAATTCAATTAACGAATTGTTTTGAATCTTAAAAAAGGAAGAAACGAGGACAACCGTACCGACCGTTTCAGTTTGAAGGGGATATAATAAATCGTTGGGAGTGACTTGGCAAAGAAGGTTAATGTCACTCCTTTGGTCGTTTGTGATGGGACAGAGGTATTTACACCTTGCCCTGGCTAATAAGCCTAGGTTAAAGCGCCTTTACTCGCTCTCATTGTTTTGAATGTTTTGTTACCGAACAAATAACTACTGTGCAGAGTTGTTATTTGTTCGGTAAGTATAACGATTCTTTTCCGTACTGGTAGAAAATTCACGATCGTTCAATATGGAAAATTAAATTAAACCAGCCAAAGTCGCCAATGTGACCAGGACCACATATTACAGTCTTTACCACATATTACAGTCTACTTTGTTCCGATGAGTGTGGCGAAGTGTACCGGATACAGGTAGTTATATTTTAAAATTAGGGTAACAATACTTATCTTTTGTCCTCAATTGCTAACCAACCTCTAGACGCCGAAAACCAATACGAACCACACCTCTATGCTATCCCACTAGATCCTGTAGGAAAACTATTGATCTTCTTGATCCTGGTATCGGGATATCCAATTCTTTTGTATCGTTGCTCCCATGATCCAATCCAAACAGCCATCCTGCTTCACAGAAGGACGCGTCCTGGGAATCGTTTTAAAATTTCAACCTTCCTATTTTCCAGCAATTGACTCCCAATCGATCGAAATAGACTTAGTAGCGGGAATCAAAATGAGCATCCATTTTTCATCGGAACTATGTGGCTAGTTGGGCGTTGACAGGAATATCACCCCTGTATCACTTTGCTCCATAAAACTTCACTCCAAGCGCCTTTAATACGCACACATAAAAAAATTGCGGAAACTAATAGCGACGGAACAATCTGCCACTTTATCCGAATTCTAATGTCGCCCGCCGTTCACGGTACAATGAAAAGTTTCCAGATACTGGTAATCCGAAGGAAAATTTTGCCAACATTTTGCGCCACAAGAATTTTTTACGTCAGATTCAGACAAGGCCTACTCTTTTTTTTAATTAAACCACCGAATATATAAAGATGTTAAACTCTCTTCGTTTACGAATAATTTGATTTATGACCATTTATGTTATTTTTCTATCGTGCTTGCAAACATTTAATTTGATAACAGGTAAGGTTTCGTTTGTGAGCATCATCAATTTATCATTTCGGGGATTTGAATAAAAAAAATTTAAAACTTAAATTTGTCACACTACAGGTTATCGATTTTAATTTAAAAATTCAACAATTATCTCTAGTGAAGAATAGCATGCCTGTGTGTAGTTCTGAAACAGTTGATGACACTAATTTGGCCACAGATAATATTGCTTGCTCATAAAACTGGCTGCATTTTTAATGTCATCGTGGTCGTGTCTTGTACACAACCCTTAAATTTTTTGACAATAATCGTTTACGCCAACCGCCCAATGAGATTACGTCAGCCTACGTTAGTCCAATGCGTTGGGTGTTTATTCAATGAACGCCCGACTTCAACTGGGCGTTGCTGTCACGCTGGCGTAAAATGATTATTTTCAAAAAGGGCAATTAAACGTATTACGAACCAAACAATTTAGACCGCTATTATGGCACGTAAAAACTGGATATGATAGAATAGTGGCTAATACTTCCGGTGTTCAATTTGTACATTCAATTCTATTTCTTCGGGAGGTCGGATTGTAAAAATTTAAGTGGGAGGACGGACACAGCGTAGTTGGTAAATCGTTGGCATTGTAAGCAGCTCACACCTGGGTTCGATTCCCAACCCCGCACATAGAATGTTTTCCAAAAGAGATTTCTCTAACCCAAAAAGAGGCGAATGACGTTAAAACCTCTATAATCAAGGTTAAAATCCAAAGGGTGAGTCGCTTAGAAGAATGTGCCATACATACTGTATGACTTACGATAACACGATATAAGTTTACGATTCACAGTAATACACGATCATTTCACTCATTACCACAATGTGTGGCACACTGAGGCACACTTCTGACAACACAAAAACTGTCAACAATGTGTAGTTAAATAATCATAGCAACCATTGCTTTTGTTTTACTGAACACCATGGCACATCGCGGTACAAGCTACCACGCTGTTTGTTTGTGAGCACAATTCGATTTGTGATAAGCGACTCACCCCTTGTTAAAACCTCTATAATAAAAAAAAATAAAGTACAATTAATTTACCGGCGCACATGAATCATCCATTCCCCGTCAGCACAGCATGATGAAATTCTAACATAATGCCATTGTCGTTAATGGTAAATAAACAACATTTGCTGCACTTAGACGAGTTAAAGTAGTTTGATTGCATGCATATGTTTTTCTGTTCCATTTCGTTTGTCTGTTTCTTTTATACTTATATTAGTTTGCTTTTCCATTACTCATGCATACCAAAATAGTATTTATACACTTCTAATCAATCTCTTTGCATCTTTTTTTTTCTTTATTCGGCATGTTGTGATTCTTTTTATTACTATATCCCTATACTATACTCTAACTATACTCATATAGGTATAAATGTACGAACGCTCGTGTCCTTCGCGATAACACAAACGTGGTCGCAAATATATATATATATATATATATATATATATATATATATATATATATATATATATATATATATATATATATATATATATATATATATATATATATATATATATATATATATATATATATATATATATATATATATATATATGTGTATATATATATATATATATATATATATATATATATATATATATATATATATATATATATATATATATACATATATATATATATATACAGGGTGTTTGGTTCATGGTTAAGAATCTCTCGGGGGGTGATAGACTGCCATATTTGGAGAAAAAAATTGTTCTACACATACCATCAAATCTCAACCGTTACAGAGTTATTGAACTTTTTGTGTAAAAAACTTATTTGTCTTAAAATACCTCTAACTTTAAAAGTATACTTTGTATTTTGAATGTTTTAGTTCCATTCGAAAGGTGAGAAAATTTTATATTGAATGCTGTTCTCATATCTTTTAAGTAATTAGTTTTAATTACCTTTTAACTGTAAAGTAGTTAAAAGTTAGTGTTTTTGAGGAGGTTTTTGCTAATTTTCTCGAAATAATGAAGTATGATTATAGCAATATCCAGTATCCAAAAGTTGAGTTTTAGGACGATTCATAATTTGTTCTTGGACGTCATATTTCTATCTCTTCTCATTTCTTAGTAATTTAATTACTATACTTTTCCCGTAACCGACTTGCAAGTGCTTAAAAGACTCTAATCTAAAAAATATGCTTTATATCATTATTTACAAGATTTCATTGGAAAGCTGAGAAAATTTCCTACCAATGTATGAACAAATGTCTTTTAGTTAAGTGTACTAAATGATTTTTTACTAACGAAATATCTCAAAATTTGTGTTTTTTGGAGAGTTTTTTAATTATTCTAATTATTAATCAACAAAATTTATCGTTACTATTGTTCATTTGATGCCCCTTAATGTTCTCTATAACTTTTAATTTGACACTTTATCTACATCTCTTTTCATTTTGCTGCTATTTAATAGTTAACACAGTATGAGCTCGCCACAAATGTAGTGGGTTCGAAATTGTTATTTTTGCATATGAAACGATGTGATAAAAACGATTTTGCGTCGAAACCAAAAGAGATAATTGAATGGAGTCAAAAAAAGAACTGTAGAGCTTGCTGAGATGCATTATTTCCATGATAATAATGGTGATGTTTATTATTTACTATTTTAAGAAAATTAACGAAAATGCTAATAATAGCACTAACTTTAAACTAATTTACTTTTAAAAGAATACTAAATTCACTTAACTGAAAGGTATTAATACATTTTTCACTGTAAAATTTTCCTGGCTTTCGAATAAAAAGAAAAAAAGTACAATAAGTGCCGTAATTTTTCAATTAGAGCTGGTACTAGTGAAAATAACATAAAAATATCCAAGGCGAATAACCCAAAATCATGAAAATAAGATAAGGTAAGTGTATCATGTCAAAGAACAAATTAAGCAGCTCATCAAGACTAACAATCTGAATTATTAAAAAGATGAGGTTAACTATTATGATTTTCAAGAAATGAACGAAAAATCGTCTGAAATTGTTTAATTTTCAATAAATTACTTTGAAAAGGCTATTTAAACTCATTAGCTGAAACATGTGAGGGCATCACTCAATGCGAAATTTTCTCACCTTTCGAATGGAACTAAAACATTTAAAATACAAAGTATAGTTTTTAAGTTACAGTTATTTTAAGACAAATAAGTTTTTTACACTAAATGTTCAATAACTCTGTAACGGTTGAGATTTGATGGTATGTGTAGAACAATTTTTTTCTCCAAATATGGCAGTCTATCACCCCCCGAGAGATTCTTAACCATGAACCAAACACCCTGTATATATATATATATATATATATATATATATATATATATATATATATATATATATATATATATATATATATATATATATATATATATATATATATATATATATATATATATATATATATATATATATATATATATATATATATATATATATATATATATATATGTGTAGTGATACACGCGATCGCGAAGTCCCTACACCCGCACATATCTGAACCGTACAATGAATATCACATTCAGAATCACAACCTGCTGCTATTGGCCCAGTGTTTTAGTGCGCGACGTTGCCTGTCTCATCTGCAATTGTAGTATGTGGTTCTGACGATAAGCCCTTCCGATAACGGGGGGGTCCTCGTTGTGTATTCGTCGCACCTCTTACTTCTGCTCTATCTCGGAGCCTCACTTGGTTCATGAAATGGCTTGATTTTTGAGCTTTGATTTAACTCTCGACTCTTCTCTTGCTTCTTGTCTGCATCTATTACGTCGCCATTTAGCTCTCGTTAACCGTTTAGATGCCGATTCCCTGAGCTTTCAGCTCCCGGCCTTATCACGATCTACTCCGATCGATAGTTCCCCGACAGAGGAATTTCTCCCAACACCAATACCCGCTTCCTTGAGCCATTTTGCTCCCAGCTTTATCGCGATCGACTCGCGTTTTATCCTGCTCCGACTGAGAGTTCTCCAGCAACGGAATTACTCTCGCTACCGGTGTTCGTTTCGTGAGCCAATTAGCTCCCATTCCCGTCACGATTCTGTCGGATAGTCCACGGCAGCGAAATTCCCCGGTGGCAGATATCTTCCAAAACCGATGTTCATTGCCATGAGCTATTTTGCTCCCCGCTTCGTCTCGATCTAGTCCGTTGCGATGGACCTAGCCTACTCAACGGGTCAGCCAGTAGGTGCAGCGGTCCATCCAAAAATCCGGGTGTAGAGTAGCTTCCGGTTCAATGGCTCCCCAATGACCCATTGCTAGCTATTCGACGCGGTCTACTCGGTCCAATCCACAGCGTTGCATCTAGCCTACTCACAAACTACTCGGTAGAGTGTTCAGGTCGGTCCCGCGATTCCGGTGAAGCCTGACATCCGATTCGCTGGCGCCCCGACGACCCGAACTCAGTGCTACTTCGCGCACTATTCAACCGCTACTGATTTTTTTATTGATCCGACTTCCGGTTCCTGAGTTACGGGTTGAAGAGTACGATCACACAGCAAATTCCCGCGTAAACTGGTACCACCATGATGTCCAAATGATGCAATACATATTAAAATGTATTCATTGCCTTCATAAACGAAAAGCTTCCAATTGGCTACGCTGAGAAAACTTACTTAACTAACTTTTAAACACTCCACCGACAATCATCCAACATGAACTTCAATAATAATCATCGTCTTCTTGTAAAACTCAATAGCAATACATATGCGACCATTTTCTACGCCTTTTGCATAAAAAACCTGGAACTCACCGTACAAGTTGGTGTCACATCTTATCCTACTGCACAAAATCCATATACATATCACGCTTCTCCTGAAAAGGACCAACAAGCATGCTGCCAAAATCCACTCTGGGTGGTTGATCCAGAAAAACGAATAATCCCCGATTATAAATCACAGCTGCAAACGAAAGAGAAAACTTTTCTCTTTCATAAAACGCTAACATCCAGTCTCGACGAATTACGGTTTGTCTGGAATTCTCTCCCAAAGCAAACTCCGACAGCATGCCTATCGGCCGTTCACAAAAAACACGCGAGATATTTAGGCATGGGAACACTCAAAACACTCTCCCGCACTCACTCGTTTATTTACACTCGTTCAATCACCATGGCACGTTCGTTGCCGTCACATTTCTACTTTTGTCGCATACACAGTACCTGTAAGAAAATTAAAAAAGCACGCAGACATGGACCTAGCTTACCCGAGTAGTTCTGCCGTACATGTCAATCGTTTACAAATCGCCATTGGAACTCACTAACACTGTATTCTCTGTACAACACAACTTTTGTAGGGCTTCGTCATCGAATAACCGAAAATTTTGAGGAGAACACATTTTTTACTTAAATTAAGCTACGTTTAACGAATGCATTATTCCATCATTGAATGATTATTACTGCTCGCACATTTTATTTTTTGCATATGTACACTACCATTATATTTGAGGAACTAAATGAACAACTTGAAGGTGCGACGACCGACCGCATACACAAAACACGTCCTCTCACTAGCGCTACCACCAAGCAACTCCCCCGCAACCAAGTCAAACTTTCCAATAATGTTGCAGTACATCTCAAAAGACCATAATCTTCACTAGAATACTACAACAGTCAAAAAACTAACACAAATGCGACCGAGTTACTAGCGGAAGAATAAACAAAGAGTCTGCCAAACGCACCCAGGTCCACCTCAATCAATGTGGCATATACAGGAGTGGCTGAATGTTGGCAACCAAAAATATGTGAACAATCCAGAAGCACAACGGGTCGACGTCACAGCGCTCACACAACTCAATGGGAGCGGAACGAACGGTATGACGAAAGCAAGCCGATCCATTCTGAGACCACTCACACCGCTCATCCCACGAATACCAAAAAGCCATCTTGGTCACACCTTAATATATCACATTGCTCCTCCATAAGTTCACCCGACTCAGTCAATAATAAACTCACCCATTCAGTTTTTTTTTGATGTCTAGAACACCGACACAGTTGCAATGGTTATGGACACGCATGCATGCAAAATAGGAGTGCGCGTTCTTTGGCGACCCGACCCAGAAACGGCCCAGCACGGCGCACGGACACCCATACTCCCCGACACACTTCAAATGTGAGCACTCACACCTGTCCGGCACGATGCCGTACTGGAGAAGTGTGAATGCTCGCATCCAGCCCGCATGAAAGAATACCGGTGCCCGCGCACGGCACCGAAACGCCACTGAAACGGATCGGATAAGTGTAAATATTGCTTTAATCTCAATCTTGCATTAATATTGCATACTTCATTTGTCCTTCGCATATTTCTGGAACCAAACATACCTACGTTCTCGTGTTTTCTAGTGAAATGAAAAATAAATACAGCCATGAAAACGCACTCACGCAAGCGAATAGAAAAAATAGTACATATACACATATATGTCGGAACGAACTCACTCTTTTCATGTGTTGAATGTTGGTTTATCTTCCAACTCCTGTTCCAGTTTCATCCATGGAGTGGTATGTGTGCTCTGCGTGTAGCTGGTCGCTAATAAAACATTCCGACACAATTAATTTTATTCGAATGTTGTATGTAAAAACACACCCGATCATTTCATTTTAATTGGTGCACTCCTGTTGATTACAAGAACCAGAAGTGATACCGATCCACTACGAAACACACTGTACACAGGCACAACACCAAAGCAGCAAATTCAGCTTTACACACACTACCAATCCGGTCAAACGTGAAATTTTGCTGCATTGCAATGATGTGACACCAATACAGACAAAAGCGAGAGACGCGGCAGACCGACGTAACTGAATTCACCGGAACCAGCTTCTGAAAAACGGCACTTTCCCCAACTGTGGGACCGAGCAGAAGCCGAACTCCATTCGCCACGCGCGTCCCGGACACGGTTTAACCACCTGAAGAGAAAATGGACGCCGGAAACACGTAAAATAAACTGAAAAACGAGAATCAATCGCGGAGTCGAAAATTGTAACTTATCTCGAGCAGTGCTACCAGAAAAACCCCCTATTCCATAAAAAGTAAGAGTTGGGCTAAATTACCTAACAATAGGTTATGAACTATAAACGTACAAATCTGTGAATCGATTTGCGAAAACTTATCTTTTCCTGAAAGCTCGACCTCTCAAACGGTTTTTCGCGATCGCGTATCATATCGTATATATGGTAAAAGGTCCGAATTGGATCAACCCATATTCACACACAGATTAAACGAAAACAGTTGATAGTCTCTCCTAAAATAAGATATTAAATAAAAGATAGTAGACGGCAGGTCCAAAATCACGATAATACACATAATTTAATTAATTGTTGTTGCCAACAATAATCTTGTTTTCGGTTTACACATTTATCAAAAAAGCGTACGCTCACGAAAACTGAGAACCGCAAAATTTTGTGAGAAAAAACAGACCTACATTACAGTCATGAAAATTATATACATACGCTTTTCACAGTATTACCATAGCTAAAAAATACCTGGGATCCAAAACTCCCCTCTAATTAAAAAAAATCGATTTCTTGATTTTTAAAATTTGCAACATATTAATATGTTATTTTTTTTTTAACTTTGAAGTCTTCAATTTTGCAATTTTTAAATTTTTTGATTTTTTAA
>NC_080672.1:244439821-244467600 GCF_030247195.1 Topomyia yanbarensis
ACTCGAACTCGCAACCTTTGAAACTCCGGCCCAATGCACTAACCCTTATGCTATCCCTGGATATGGCGACATCCCAGAAAGAACATATGATTATCCCACTGGCGACGGTGATCGTACCCTGCCTGCAAATCGAGAATCACACACAACGGCAGCTGATCACCACAACACCCAACGCCGGAGTCTCAAAGGTTGCGAGTTCGAGTCTCGCCTCTGGGGGGATTTTTTTCACAAGATTGCTTAGCTTCACTCACCATTTCCGATCGTTTTTCTCCGTTGGATACCACCAGTCCTAAATAAGGTATTGGCACTTAAGTCAAAAGACAAAAAAATTTGAATTATTAGCTCAAATCTCTTCCTTCATGGATGTGACGAAAAATACAGTTGTGCTATGTAATCGAAGTACAAGGACATGAATCTGGTATGAGAATTAAGCTGGACAAGCCGACCCAGAAACGGTTGGTTCGATGAGGAGTGCCAGAGGGTGACGGATGAGAAAAAAGCGGCGTACGATTCAGTGAAAAGAAATGAGTTATGGCAGATAATTGTAGAACATGGTTTTCCGACGAAATTGATTAGGCTGATTCGTGCAACGCTGGATGGATCGAAATCAAGTGTTGCGGGTTGCGGATGAAATTTCGACGTCTTAGACGGATTGAAGCAGGGTGGTGCGCAGTCAAACTTGCTGTTCAACATTGCTCTTGAAGGCGCCATCAGGAGAGAAGGCGTGCAAAGGAACGGTACCATCGTCACTCGGTCGCATATGCTCTAGGAATCCGTTTCATTTCCCCTGTGTGCAGAGTTGTCATATTGAAGTTGTCACAAAGGTCTTGAATTGTCGAGGATAGATTATCATCGTACAGACATCCCCACCTTGTACCGTGAGAGTTAAAGTCCCCAAGAAGCAGGCGGGGCGAGGGAAGCTGTTCAATCACCTTGGAGAATCTTCGATATCCCATCATGGCCCTAGGAGGAATGTAAATAGAAGCAATGCAAAGATCTTTGCCTTTGATTGTTGTTTGACAAGCGACAACGTCAATGCCTAGCGTCGAAGGGCGATTGATTCGATTGAAGGAGTAGCACTTTTTGATAACTAAAAGTATCCCTCCATATCAGTCTTCTCGATCCAAGCGGATAACGTTAAAATCGTGGAAGATGAGGTTTATATTAGAATTAAGCCATGTTTCACATAGGGAATAGGCATCACAATTTTTGTAATCTAGCAAGTGTTTTACTTGCTACTTCTGCAGTTCCACTATAAAACACTGGTCAGATCCGTGATTCCGTGTAATAAGTTAGCCATCGAATGATACGATCGCCGCAAGGAGGGGCTATTGTTCAGTCAACTGTTTTAAAAATGTTCTTGGCTGTTGGTAGAATAGCGACCAGCAAGCTTTTCAGAGGATCGGTAATGTTGAAAGCTGTGAATATCCAGTCCACAATGTCAGAGAATTTAAGGAATCCAGTTTTAGGTTGAGTTTCTGACTGTAAAATGGGATCACTTGGGATTTTTGGTGCCCGGGGAGTGCTGAGAACTCCTGGTTGTATCTCAATTTCCCAAAACCAAGAGGTATAATCTTCGGATTTGTAGCAGATCTTCCAGTTGATGAATTATTTTCATTTTGTACCCTTGTTTGGGACAACCTAGGACCGAGGAAGTTCAGGTGAGTTTTGATTAGGTCTTTTCCTAGAGTTTCCAAGCAGAGCCAAAGAATGTCCCACGCAAGAGTCTTTAGAGGCGTTATCGTCAGTTGGCAAGAGAACGAATGGGTTTTCGGAGATAAGGGGAACAACTCATTTACGAATTTCTACGTAAGAGCTTCTGGAGCGATCTTTGGCGGATCGCTTCAGTTTATCTGCGCGAAGTTTGTACGTTGGGCATGTCAAAAGTGCATGCGGATTCTCCCCACAGTAAACACACTTCTCAGCAGGCCTACTGCAAGTATCATCCGCATAGCGTTCCCCACATTTACCGCACCGTTGCTTGTTGCTACAGTAGGTGGCCGTGTGACCTAGCTGCTTGCAATTGGAACAATTCATGACCCGCGGTACAAACAGATGCACAGGTAGACGAGCTCCTCCCACTTTAACGTAGCTCGGAAATGCAGAACCGGCAAATGCCACGCGAAACAAGTCTGATGGATAGTAATTTCCACCGTCGATGGACTTTGAGTGCAATTGCTTGCACTCCAAAATCTTAACTGATTGAAGGTTAGGGTCCTTAAAGCGGCCAACCCAATCATTCATCAGATCATCGACAGTTAGATCCGCATCACTTACCACACCGTCGATCTCCACATCACGAGAAGGAATGTAGACGCGATACTCCAGCGTAAAGAGGCTATTGCTAACGATACCATTGGCCTGTTTCAGGTCAGTAACGACTACGCGCAGTTTATCTGACTGAACCTTTTTAATCTCGGTTACGGCCGAGTAACGTTTTGTCAGCAACAGTTATGCTGTTTAACGGTTTATTTTTGGGCCAAAAGTATACCACCCAAGGACCAGCGGATCGATCCTGGTAAACCTTGACTCGAGGGGGGAGGGGCTGTGAGACATTGGATCGTCCATAACATCATCTGTCTCCGAATCAGATATATGTTCCTCTTCCCCATAAGGTTCGTCTTCGAAGGGTAATCCTTCTGTTTGTTCCATTTTGTTGCAGGAGCAACACGCTCGACCGCACTATTTAACTTAAATCAAAATAAAAAAAATCAAAAACGATAAAAAAATGTCAATAAGAAAAGTAAAAAACGAAACACTTCACCAGTTGGTTCTTGACGAGCTGGTAGGAGAATTGATCCTTCGTTTCTTTTATCCGTCACCCGCGTGACCTTCACACAGTAGAAAGCTGGTATAACTCGTCTAAAGAAAGCCGTCTTTCAGGTAATAAAACTGTTTAGCACCGCACTACACTGCACTGTCTGACACAATTTAACGTTTATAATGTTTATACTCCAGCCCTTGCTGGGATAAACACCTTCACCGATATCGCCTAACTCAAGGTAATGTTACAACAAACAACTCGACTGTAACGAACGAGCGCTCGGTTACGAATGGTCAAAACAGTTGAACACTTTTCTCCACTTGAACCGACCGTCCTGTCCGCATCGCTTACATCCTCAATTAAGACGGTAATATAATACTGTGGGCCCGGGAGGATTTCGAGTCCTCTTTCACATAGGTCCCGTCGTCAATCAAAATGCATGCATCTGGCAGCTACAAAACTCGTGAATACACTTTGTTTAGCGATGTTCTGCTTCCTAAAAGATTTCAAGCTGTTCCGTTTCTTGATACGTTGGATCAGTTTAACGCTTGTTCTTGCTTTATTTTCCAAATCACGAGTCGATATTGATGTATCCTTCCTAATTAGAGATGTCACTTTTTAGTTCAGTTTCGGGTTGGAAGATACGGGTTTACTGCCTCTTCGTGCCAGTTCACCCAAAAAATAGTATTCCTCAAACTTATACATGATGGTTTTTTCACTCGACTGGTCAATTATCTCATAGTTACACCCTTTTCATTTAGCCAGGTGTACAAAAACTAATTTTTTGCGTAATTTTCGATGCGCGAAACAAATAATTTAAACCACACAAAAAAATAAACAAACGAAAGGTGACAGCCAGACGCACAGCATGCTGTGATAAGAACATTTAGGTTCAACTGATGTCGTTTTTCATTGAAAAATACCGGGGTAGTGGTTTGCACTGGATTTGCACTTTCTATCTTTTGGTATCAATAATGAAAATGTTAAATGTTAAATGTTAAATGTTAAATGTTAAATGTTAAATGTTAAATGTTAAATGTTAAATGTTAAATGTTAAATGTTAAATGTTAAATGTTAAATGTTAAATGTTAAATGTTAAATGTTAAATGTTAAATGTTAAATGTTAAATGTTAAATGTTAAATGTTAAATGTTAAATGTTAAATGTTAAATGTTAAATGTTAAATGTTAAATGTTAAATGTTAAATGTTAAATGTTAAATGTTAAATGTTAAATGTTAAATGTTAAATGTTAAATGTTAAATGTTAAATGTTAAATGTTAAATGTTAAATGTTAAATGTTAAATGTTAAATGTTAAATGTTAAATGTTAAATGTTAAATGTTAAATGTTAAATGTTAAATGTTAAATGTTAAATGTTAAATGTTAAATGTTAAATGTTAAATGTTAAATGTTAAATGTTAAATGTTAAATGTTAAATGTTAAATGTTAAATGTTAAATGTTAAATGTTAAATGTTAAATGTTAAATGTTAAATGTTAAATGTTAAATGTTAAATGTTAAATGTTAAATGTTAAATGTTAAATGTTAAATGTTAAATGTTAAATGTTAAATGTTAAATGTTAAATGTTAAATGTTAAATGTTAAATGTTAAATGTTAAATGTTAAATGTTAAATGTTAAATGTTAAATGTTAAATGTTAAATGTTAAATGTTAAATGTTAAATGTTAAATGTTAAATGTTAAATGTTAAATGTTAAATGTTAAATGTTAAATGTTAAATGTTAAATGTTAAATGTTAAATGTTAAATGTTAAATGTTAAATGTTAAATGTTAAATGTTAAATGTTAAATGTTAAATGTTAAATGTTAAATGTTAAATGTTAAATGTTAAATGTTAAATGTTAAATGTTAAATGTTAAATGTTAAATGTTAAATGTTAAATGTTAAATGTTAAATGTTAAATGTTAAATGTTAAATGTTAAATGTTAAATGTTAAATGTTAAATGCTAAATGTTAAATGTTAAATGTTAAATGTTAAATGTTAAATGTTAAATGTTAAATGTTAAATGTTAAATGTTAAATGTTAAATGTTAAATGTTAAATGTTAAATGTTAAATGTTAAATGTTAAATGTTAAATGTTAAATGTTAAATGTTAAATGTTAAATGTTAAATGTTAAATGTTAAATGTTAAATGTTAAATGTTAAATGTTAAATGTTAAATGTTAAATGTTAAATGTTAAATGTTAAATGTTAAATGTTAAATGTTAAATGTTAAATGTTAAATGTTAAATGTTAAATGTTAAATGTTAAATGTTAAATGTTAAATGTTAAATGTTAAATGTTAAATGTTAAATGTTAAATGTTAAATGTTAAATGTTAAATGTTAAATGTTAAATGTTAAATGTTAAATGTTAAATGTTAAATGTTAAATGTTAAATGTTAAATGTTAAATGTTAAATGTTAAATGTTAAATGTTAAATGTTAAATGTTAAATGTTAAATGTTAAATGTTAAATGTTAAATGTTAAATGTTAAATGTTAAATGTTAAATGTTAAATGTTAAATGTTAAATGTTAAATGTTAAATGTTAAATGTTAAATGTTAAATGTTAAATGTTAAATGTTAAATGTTAAATGTTAAATGTTAAATGTTAAATGTTAAATGTTAAATGTTAAATGTTAAATGTTAAATGTTAAATGTTAAATGTTAAATGTTAAATGTTAAATGTTAAATGTTAAATGTTAAATGTTAAATGTTAAATGTTAAATGTTAAATGTTAAATGTTAAATGTTAAATGTTAAATGTTAAATGTTAAATGTTAAATGTTAAATGTTAAATGTTAAATGTTAAATGTTAAATGTTAAATGTTAAATGTTAAATGTTAAATGTTAAATGTTAAATGTTAAATGTTAAATGTTAAATGTTAAATGTTAAATGTTAAATGTTAAATGTTAAATGTTAAATATTAAATGTTAAATGTTAAATGTTAAATGTTAAATGTTAAATGTTAAATGTTAAATGTCCAGTTGTCGATCTGTAAGGATCGAGGAGCCAGATTTTGATGTTTTACAAAGACGTCACTATGCAATCTCAATCGGTTCAATAAATTTGGTATCAAGAATGAAAATATCATTTGTTCAGTAGTTCAGGCCTCACTTATTCATTTCGGATAACCTCACCTTACCAGTTTAGGAACATTTCACAGTGCTCCCTCCCGAAAAAAGAGAACAGTGACATCAACGAAAGAACAAGGCTATCACGACATCGAGCACGTTGTTTGGTTGTGCACCGGGTGTTGTGACGTCAGTTCTCAATTTACTTGATTTCTTTTGGGCCCGAGGAAATTTACCCAACTTTTCGGTTCGGGAAGTATTGGCAGACCATCAAAATATGACTATAGATCTGGTCAAATGCGATTAATATCCAAATTTAGCTCCCAATTACTCGCCTTGTATATCGAACCTCGTCAGATTATTAAGTTTGTTTGTTTGGCACAAAATTATGCTTCTTACTCAAAAATTGTATATTTGTATCACTAGTTCTGAGATAGTCCATAATCGATTAAGTTTCTGAGCTGTTTCATGATATTCCTAAGAACTACATGGTTAACATGCAGCAAATTGATTCAACTAATTAACTTGAATGAATCGCTGAAATTGTGGTCTCGATCAGACCGATAAAGTCGACCAGATGATTGAAATACTAACCCAAACTTACTGAAATCCACACGACATCTGATACGCTCTCCACCTTTCGGCAGGGATTTAGTCAGTCGAAGTCGTTGGAACATTTTAGCTTTTCCCTCCATTAATCGTAAGACCACCTCTCCCTCCGATAATATTTTTTGCCCCGCACGTACTGATTCACCATTCCTCGGACCTGAGATTACTTTCCTGGTTGATTCTTCCCGCACCGGCATCTTTCCACCAAACTGATTGACTCCACACGCTCCCCAAACCGTACCTAATCCAACACGAGCCCAGTACCTATTCACTGCCCCACCGAGCGTATCCCGAGTTTCCAAATCTAGATTTATTACATTTGCCAGAGTGACGGGAGATCTCGTTTCTTTGTTTCACGTCTGTTCCGGTTCGAATCGTTCCGCAGTGTGTAGGTGCGATTGTCTCCCTGTTTGGATTCCTTCCGCTTTTTTTTTTCGTTCGGAAGTGGAGTGAGGGCGTATGTTTTTTCAACTGGGGGGTAACAGTTTGCTTATTTTTTCATTTTGGATTTTCATTCCTTCGTTTTTTTTGCAATTCGTTTTTCAAGCTGCGTTGCAATGCAATATATTTTTCACCTAACCAAAACCATCTTAAGCTGAAGCTTGCCAAAGGGAACAGTGCTCCCAACTGACAAGATAAAAGAAATTTGTCTTTTCATGTGCTTCATATTTGGGACAATTTCAAATAGCACAACGGAGTAACAGAACTGGTCACACTGGTGCAATTCACACCGTAGAACATCACCCTAGATCCCTGTTATCCTCACTAAGTAGCTTGAAATGTGACAATCCTAATGCAATGTGATGGAAGTGGAAACATTTAATGAAAATTCTTCTAAACTCATTCCGCTTGGTTTGTGGAAAGGTTCACATGGTTGCTATGTTTTTCTTTTCACTGAGGTAAATATTCTGTTTTGTTCTTGCTTAGCAAGAGTGTATTTCAACGTCAGTTTGTTGTTTAAATTGTTGCATACATATTTGCATTCGCAAGGAGCCGGTTGTATCCATATGTAGTGTGAAAGAACGGACGTGAAGTTCTTCTGACTAACATATAGGAAGTGGCTAGAAGCAAATGGGACTACTCAATTCTTGCTGACTGCTTAGAAACTACTTCCACTAATGAAGGGTAAACGTCTCGAGTTGACCCTTAATTAGGTGCAATTTGCTCCATAAATATCTTTCTCGTTCGTGCGTTTTCATTTCCAGAAGATTCACTGTGCTTGGGACTGGAGATAAATGTTGGTCGGTGAGCGTAGGTGGCCAGAGCAGTGTTCAAACGTGATGAAGGGTATTCAGTAAATAAACTGGACTGGTGTGGTCTATCGGTTAGTTGTACAGTCGGGTAAGAAATGGCGAATGCTCCACTAATAGTGGAAATGTGATTTTCTCGTGACTTACAGAATATGCTCCAAATTAAGTCAATATAATAATGCTTACTGGTACTACTACTATTGTAAAGTACGTACAGCTGCTATTTATTTAGGGTCGAACCACAAAATTTAATTTCATGATGTTATTTTTGCCTATAACATTGAATGAAGGACAATATGCTCTACTTAATATTTATTTTTTCATAAAAATATCACTACTATTTCGAAGATCCTTGAAGTTTGTAGAATTTTCCGAAAAAAATTTAGGACTTCCTTAAAATTCGTAAAAAATACACGAAAACATCGCACTTTTTTAGAAATTATCGGATATGCTCGGATTCCCCTAAATTTCCTTAGAAATTAGTAGGATGTCTCTGAAGTTCATAGAATATCCAGAAAGTGTTTTAGATTCCCAAGAAATTCTTTTTTTAATCATGTTTTATTTTTTGTTCGCCTCTGTCCGCAGTTAGTGTCAGAGGGATGACTCCTCCATCTGGACTCTAGGTATCGACTCTTAAACACGTGGACCTGGACCAAGGATTTACTTCCCTTCCGAAGGAAGACGTGACAACTGATTTTGCTCCTCCAAAAATCCCAACGGCATCGGCTCGGATTGAACCACTGAGGTGAGAAGCGGTCACGCTTTCCACTCAACCACTTTCAAGAAATTCTTAAGATTTCCCTTAAAACCAAAAAAAAAATTTCGATGTTCTCTAATGTTTGAAGGAATTTTCTGAACGTTTTGCCTTTCTCGTATAGAAAGCATTCATTCGGAATTTCGACTTGTTAACCAATCGACTCCGTACGAGAGATCGGAAAATGTATGCATGTATGTGCGTATGTGTAACAGGCCCGTAGCAAGGATTTTGTTTCAGGAGGGGCTTTAAAATTATTGCATAAATCTTTAATTCTGACCTGATGAAATTTTGAGAAGTTACTTATGAAAACAATTCCAAATGTAAGAAAATATAAACTAAAAACCTAAAAACATGTTCTTGGTCGCGAGAAAGGCTATAGTACATCGACGGTTTATCAATGTTGAATTTGATTTTCATTATTTATTTACAATACAAATTACTCTCGTTACAACAACGGATATTCAAGAGTTCAAAGTATTTATATGCTAACCGAGTATGATAATCAGAGTCGAAAAATGTTTTTTTCGTTTACCAAAATCCGACGAAAATGACGAGCGAGCGATGCTACTTTCTAAACCACTAGAACATTACGAAACCGAAAATGAGACACCGGCCTACGACAAAGCATGCGGGTAAATTCAATTTCATTATTTCCTCTATACATTCGTTTTCGCTTCGAAATTGAGAACGACATTAGTCTCTTCGATATTGCACATAGCGCTGGCCAAACGAAAAGAAACTAGTAACGATATTTATTTGTCGTTGTTCGATTTGGGAGAATAACATGCTAGCGATGATATTGGGCGACTGAAGGGGCAGTGGTGTGCCTATTTCCTGTGTTTGCGGCGTTCTAGTTGCATTTTATGATGCACATTGCTATAATTTCATTTAATGAAAAGTAAAAAAAAAATCAAAATTACTGATTTGAAATTAAAACGAGATTGAATTTTCGTATTGTCATAGGAAAACGAATGTCACTGCTTCTGCTACTCGCATCCATAGAATCGAAAGAAGAAGGGGCGTTGTCTTTTGTATTCTAAACTACACGTTTGCAAGCTGTAGAAGAGGCTACTTCGAAATAAGAAGAAACGTATTATTAGAATGTTCGTACGAAGAGAATTACGAAAATTCTACTAAAGCTTCTGATTTAGCAGGCGATTTGTAGTTGGGCAGATACGGTTCAACTTCTATTTTCTTGATCTGCTGTCGTGTCAATATTACCAGCTCTATAGCATCACGCTAAAACAATTTTTAAATATATTTTGTTTAAATGAAACTATTTTCAAGGCTGGCCATGGCCTGGTAACTCAGAGCCCGGGCCAGAAAAGTTTCTTGGTGTTCAATAGGATTAATATACATAATATATATATATATATATATATATATATATATATATATATATATATATATATATATATATATATATATATATATATATATATATATATATATATATATATATATATATATATATATATATATATATATATATATATATATATATACATATATATATATATATATATATATATATATATATATATATATATATATATATATATATATATATATATATATATATATATATATATATATATATATATATATATATATATATATATATATATATATATATATATATATATATATATATATATATATATATATATATATATATATATAAATATATATATATATATATATATATATATATATATATTAGGGTGGGGCATTGTTATATGGAAAAACGTAATCATAACCTAATCAACCGAGCACAGCAATTTTTTGGTTCCATTTGGGGTCACAAACAACTGTGCAAAATTTAGGGTCGATTGGATTTGACCCGGCGTAGCGCATTGCGTTTGAAATTTGTATGGAAATTAGTATGGGAAAACCTACTTTTTTGCATTTTCAATTTTACAGACTACAATTCTTCCTGCAGTATACCAACAATTAGATAGAAGTGTAGTTCAGGATATGCTGAACAACTTTGCCGAAGGATGCATGGTGCTAGAATGTCTCTACAACAAGTTATAGCTGTTGAAAGTTCGATAGATCGAATTAATTGCCAAAAATCATTTTTTTTGCCAACACTGCCGATGTACCAATGATATTTCATATAGCATACCAAAATAACATCATATACTTTAGATTTACCACATTGGTATGTTTGGATGAATTATTCAAAAGCCTTAGCTCAATTTTATGGGCGTAGGTAGTTTCGCAATAGGGCGTAGTGAGTGGAGAGCAAGGGGGGGGGGGCGTAAGGCTTCAACATACAGAAATTCTTACTGAAATAACTGAAATCTTGTCGAGTTGAAATGTTCAGATGAATTATTTTAAAACATTTGCACAATGTCCTATGCATACTAGTAACGATGAAACGAAACATACTGTATCCCTCTGCATTGACTTTATATCAATGGAAGTAGAATTGCAGACTGAATCAACTGATGTCGAGTTGATATGTCAGAGGAATGCATGGATTATATTTCAGTTTAATACGCACTATGTTTTGATAGGATGCTCTTTTCGATGTTGTTCGATCACCTGAAGTAAAAATTACTGTTGAACCGGAGTTCTTGTGGATTGTGTAAAAGTTGTAAAATAATTCATCTGAACATTTCAACTCGACAAGATTTCAGTTATTTCAGTAAGAATTCCTGTATGCTGAAGCCTTCCGCCCCCCCCCTCGCTCTCCACTCACTACGCCCTATTGCGAAACTACCTACGCCCATGAAATTGAGCTAAGGCTTTTGAATAATTCATCCAAACATACCAATGTGGTAAATCTAAAGTATATTATGTTATTTTGGTATGCTATATGAAATATCATTGGTACATCGGCAGTGTTGGCAAAAAAAATGATTTTTGGCAATTAATTCGATCTATCGAACTTTCAACAGCTATAACTTGTTGTAGAGACATTCTAGCACCATGCATCCTTCGGCAAAGTTGTTCAGCATATCCTGAACTACACTTTTATCTAATTGTTGGTATACTGCAGGAAGAATTGTAGTCTGTAAAATTGAAAATGCAAAAAAGTAGGTTTTCCCATACTAATTTCCATACAAATTTCAAACGCAATGCGCTACGCCGGGTCAAATCCAATCGACCCCAAATTTTGCACAGTTGTTTGGGACCCCAAATGGAACCAAAAAAGTGCTGTGCTGAAAAAACGATCATTTTGCCCCACCCTAGTATGTATGTGTGTGTATCATTTAAACTCACACAATTTTCTCAGAGATGGCTGAACCGATTTACACAAACTTAGTTTCATCTGAAAGGTATAATGCTCCCATAAACTGCTGTTGAATTTTTAGTTGATCTGACTTCCAGTTCCGGAGTCACGGGTTGAAGAGTGCGGTCACACAGTAAATTCCCATATAAACTGGTACCACCATGATGTCCAAATGATGTAAAACGTATTAAAATGGGTGCAACATTACTTTAATTTGCGGATCTAGATCACTATTGAACAATTAAAATAGCTTTGAAAACATTGGCCACCTATGACGGTTCATGGTACCTCCGGGGAACTAGCCAAATTCCTAAGCTAATATCACACCTATTCCCCAGCGAATTCTTGACTGATTTTTACAAACTTGATTTCAAATGACAGATACAGTAATCCCATTGACTGCTGATGAATTTCATTCGGTTCTGACTCTTGGTCCCGGAGTTACAGGTTGGTTAGTAAGGTTACATTGGAATTTCCCATATAAACCGTTACAATCGTAATACCTCAGAGGCTAAAACTATTGAAATCGCCACCAAATTACTTCTAATCGCAGGTTTAGATCACTGATTGCAAATCAAATATTCTTTGAATAAAATGTCCACTATCGACGATTCCGGAAGTTCCGAATTCCGGACATATTCCACAATTAAAGCCACATCGGTTCTTCGGTGTTGACTGAACCGATTTTCTCAAACCAAGTCTCAAATGGAAGAAATATTATGCAAGTGGGTGTTTTGAATTCAGGAGCTCATCCACTTTTAAACTTGATAAAAATGAATCGGGTTAATTCATTCGGCTCCCGGGAGTCCGGATTTCCGGAAGCATGTTCCAGTGCTGGGATACTATTTGTGAACTTTAATGGAATACTGGCAATATGGGTAACAAAATTCTTGGAATTTCATCACCAGGCTGTATCTCATGATTTTGGAACCATTTGGTGATTTGACCCCGCAACGGACATTCCGGAACAGGTTCCCGAGGGCCGTGAGTGGCCATTCCGATATCAAATTACCATATGGTACCGTAACAATAAATAACAGACTTCCGAGACAATTTGAAGAGTTTTGATACTCATATTGCTAAGACATTATTGAAATTTACAAATCTTACCCTAGTACTGGAACATTACTCCGGGAAATCCGGATTACCAAGAACCAGACCCATTCATCCGGCTCAATTTCACATAATCAAAAAGTGGATAAGTTCCTGCATCCACAACATCTAAAAGTGTCCAAATCGGTTAAATAAAGCCATAGTTAAGAGCATTTCAATTTGTGGGTACCGTACCCACGTTGGCCTGTTAGAGGTGTTTTTTGTCGCACACATAACGGTCAAAGTGTGTCAACGTCGACTTCCGTGGTAGTCGTGGGATGCGTGTTAAGTATAATAAGAATGTAGTAGACATTTGCACAATTATATTGAATATAACCAGCTAATGAATCATAGTTTGAATAAATGAGAAAGGCACAATCGCACCACTAGGTGGATTAAAACAGGTTTTTTAATATACCCGATGGTCTGAAACAAGTTTGGCGCAGCCGACCGGTATCTGAAAAAAGAGCGTGTAAAATAGTGTAAAAACTCGGATTTGTAAATCCGAGTTCGAGTAGGCCCGCTAGTAGCTGATCCAAGTGAAACCATCCCGCGGCATCAAGGGTGTGCTGGAGTTGAGGCCTCATCGCACGCCACGGACATCAGAGAACCGCTATCCCCCCCCCCCCCCCCCACAACAGCAAAAGTAAGGTAAGTGAAACTTGTGTGTAGATTTATTTCGCGCGTTCTTAGAGAGACGTGATTAAATACTATCCAACTTCATTTACCGTCCGAAATTGAACCGTTCTTAGAGAAGTTCAATTTCACGGCGATAATCTTATGTGGTTTTCGTTTGAGGCGAAACTGAGTCAGTTCCTAACCCCAACTCCTGTCAAAATGTATGAACTGACAGCGGTTGGGGTTAGAACCTGACTCAGTTTCAGGTTCAAGCGAAATCGCCATCAATTTGATTCATCGCTGGGATAACAGCCGTTCTTAGAGAAGCTGTTTCCCGATCAGAAAAGCAATGTTCTAAGAGAATTGTTTTTTTCTAAAGAACACACGAGTTCTGAGAGAACATGTGCTTCTAACCTTCTTCCAAATATTTTTTAATGCCGAAGATTTCGAACAAGGCTAAAACTGCCTTGGAGATCACAAAGGCTCTGTTAAAAAATCGACAGCGTGTACGATCCGATTCTGAAACTAGCGATTCAGATAACGAGTCTATCGAATCAGGTGAAGATTTGCACATCCCAATTAAAAATTTAGACATTTCGTTGGAATCCATAACGATGTCCGAAGATAAGCAATCCAAACACCTCGAGCAAATTGCTCAACAACTAATTGAAAACCTAAACATAAAACAGAACCAGCACGACGTCATAATTCGTAATGTAACCGGAGGAACTCCCGGCTCAAGTTCATCGGCTGGTGGTATATCAACCGCCGCAGTGCAAGACAACGTTAATAGAACAAGCTTGGAATACCTGTTTAAGATACCTGACCCCATTAAATCACTGCCAGTATTCGACGGGAACAGAAAACAGCTGACCGCTTGGATGCAGACAGCTTAAAATACGTTAAACCGCTTCAAACCATATGTAGACGACAGCCTATTCGAGATGTATGTCGCCGCGGTGACAAATAAAATACAAGGAAAAGCGAAAGACATATTGTGTCTAGCTGGAAACCCCGAAGATTTTGACTCCATAAAGAAAATATTAATTAATGCTTTGGGTGATAGAAAAGAGCTATCAACATACAAATGCCAACTTTGGCAAATTAAAATGGGAGATGGTATATCAGTACAAAGATACTATCAGAAAACCAAAGACATCATTCAATGCATTAAAAATTTAGCAAAGCAAAAACAGATCTACAAAGACAATTGGCAAGCATTAAATAATTTCATCGACGAAGACGGACTTGCTGCCTTCATAGCAGGTCTAATAGAACTTTATTTCGGCTACGCACAAGCGGCTAGACCAACCGACGCTTATGCATTCCTCTGTAAATTTAAATCAAAAGAATTAACAGCCTCCCATGTGGCTGAAACCCCAAAGATTCAAAAATCATTCAAATCGAGAAGAGAAGAAAAATCCAACCAACAAACCCCCAACATAGCTGACAAAGCAACCGAACAAAAATTCAACGGCCACCATAAATTTAATACTCAAACCCCTAGTCCAAAGGAGATTGACCCATCAACGAAAAGTTGTTTGACTCTTAATAAACGGCATATTAATAACTAGGAACTCGACAGTTCCGAATCAGAGGATGAAACTGCAGCAGACATATCAGTAATTTTTTTAATAGAACACCAAACGGAAAACCACACATGAACTATCTTCCCTATTTAGAGGTAGTGCACCCAGAGACAGACAAAACTATTAAACTTTTGATTGACTCTGGCGCAAACAAAAATATTATTTCACCAGGTTTTCTAACAGATTCAGAAATATTAGCACATCCATAAAAAATATTTCAGGTATCCATCAAATCAAGAACAAAGGCAAACTAAGTTTTTTCGGACACCTTCCCCTTCTAACATTCTATGAATATAAATTCCATGATTTTTTCGATGGCATATTGGGCGCAGAAGTTTTGGCAAAATTCAAAGCCAAATTAAATTTTAAGTCCGAGATATTACTGTTAAATGGAGAGAAAATAAAATTTTCAAAATTTTTTCCTGCTACAACCTCCGTGTATCACCACACCGTTACTTTAGACACAACCAACGATAGAGACTGGCTTATACCAGAGTTCCAGAAACTAACAAGTAATTCTTTTGTTGAACCTGGCTTATATAGGTCAAATAATCTCAAAACGACGGTAAAAATTCTTAGCACCGAAAAAGAACCCCCGACATTTAAAACTCTTCATCTTATAGTCAACAATTATGAAACTACTGACCCCATTCCTATCAATTCAACGAACAAACTAAACAACGAAGAAATTTGCAGTCTAATCAGAACAGACCATCCCCTTTGGAAAAGTGTAAAATAATCGACTTAATTTCTAACAATCAACAAGCCCTGCTGCGTAAAGGTGAAAAATTATCTTCCACAACAATCATTAAAAACAAAATTGTTACGGACAATGAGTCCCCAGTTTATACCAAAAGTTATCGTTATCCTCACCATTTTCGAAAAGATGTCGTGGAACAAGTCCAAGGAACAAGGATGATGTTTATGAGGACTGGGTGCTGGACGATTCCTGATAGAGAAACGGGCAACGCAAAATTGCAAAATAATCTAGTGGATTCTTCCGGGCGAATTCGGATTTACTTGAACGAAGAAACGGAATTCGCCTCCAAAAACCGGTGCGGCAACCCCAAGCAGGGATTTTTCTTTCACTTTTCTTTTACTTTCGATACTAATCCAGTGCTTTCGAAGATTGGAAATTTAATAGACCAAAAAAATCGATTTCATATTGGAGAAATTTGAAGACAACCTCATGACTTCTAATCAAACCATTTAATTGTTTAACCCTTACAAATCTGATCATATTTTTGTTTCGATTATAGTAATTTTAACCTTAAGGTCATTCGCTTCTTCATTCTGGTTAGGAATTTTCCTATAAAAAAATCTCTATTCCTGTGTGTGGGGTTAGGATTCGAACCCACCAGGTGAGCTGCGTACATGACATTCAATTTACAAATTCCGCTATGCCCGCTCGAGTCTGATCTTGTTTCGATGCGAGAATTAGGTTGGTATAAACATAGTTGATATCAAATATGCAGTAGTTTAGAATTTTCGCCATTCTAGTTACCTCATACACAAGATATTGAATTTTTAATTGCATTCTCAAATAAATTTTTGTCGTAAAAGTATTTGTCAAAATTTTAGTTTCTGGCAAAAATCCGGGCCCCCTTCAGAACTCCGGGCCCGGGGGAAACACCCCGCCCCCCCCTCTCGTCGGTCCTGGTAATGAAGAACAACTCTCTCCATTGTTCTCCAACAGATCCTAATAATTATAACACCCGTAGATAAACCCAAGTTTGCATGTATTCTTGGATGCCACAAGATTGAAAATCGGTTAAAAATTAAATAACATGGAAATTTAATTTTTTCGTTACAAGTTTTTTTTACCGCAAAATGTACCGTATTTGTGCAACGCACAAAGAATTTCCCAACAAAGCCAATATTCCAGCGGAACACGGGCATTGCATACATACATAGTGAATTTTCAAGTTAATTATTGACCGATTTTAAAATCGGATCTTGTGGCATCTAAATACCTATTCAAACTTGGATCTATTCGTATGTATCAAAAATTTTCACATCTGTTGAAAAACTGTACAGATATAGCACCTCAAAATAGCGTTACGAGTAATTTTAAGCTTTGTGGTTAGGAGTGTTAAGCTTGGTTCCACTTCTTGCGTAACTGCTTTTCATAAACTGTGCTTATCACAAAATAAGCTTATGTTTTCCGTAAATACCAAAATTCAACTTAATTTTGCTTAGAGTACAGATTGAGTGCAAAAGCTTTTGAAAGCAAGCTTTTTTATCTATTCGGCCCTCTGTTTTCTGTGTTAAGAGATACATTTCTGGTATCAAATGTTGTGTGCAAGCTTTCATTGTAAATAACGCGCTTGATTGCAATGTCAAGGTGCATGAATATAATTCTTGCTTGCATGAAATTGTGTGCAACAAAGAAACGTATGAAACAGGTGTATGCATACAATATTTACCCCTGCATCATACCTTGTACACAACCGGTAAAGGAAATTGGGGCAAATGCATACATTCGAAGGAACCGGATCGAGTTTCTTCTATTATCAAACAGCAATAATCTCCGATGATTTTTTCACCTCAAGGCAATAAATAAGTATATAAACTGGAAAGTTTAGCAGCTACCGTATCATAAGAGTGCGTTATAACATCCGAAAACAATCTTGCATCACTACGTACGAAAGAGTTACTGCGTCATAACGTCCCAGGTCATAAGATTCCAAAAGAGTGTGCGTCATAAAGTCCGGAACACTATACGCTATTGAAGTATCTCCGGTGGCGCCACCTCGTGGCCCACTGCGCAAATAGCTTGGGCCAATTTACATATGCGCTGTCACAACAAAAGTAAGCAAACGCATTTTGCAAACATTTTTGTACCTTTAGATTGTTTAGAAATGTCTCATAGAAAGAAAAGTGGGCATAATTGTTGTGCTGTGGAATGCAATTCTCGCGGTTATTCAGTCCCCAGGATCAGTTACTATAAATTTCCTTCCAAACCAGGGCCGGCGGAAGGCGTGGGTAGTATGGGTAGTACTACCCATAACGAAAATAACCGAGTGGGTAATTACCCACTCGAAATTTTGAACCATTTCACAAAATTTAGATGCGCAACGCATGTATCTCGTACTACACACATTTGAAAACATCGATGTACCACAATTCAATTTGCATAAACGAACGTGATTTAATGTGAATGTTATATAAGCGTGTGCATTGCAAAAAGGGAAAAATCGTTACTAATGGACCCCTCACCCTATGCTTTCTACCCACTCGGGCGTAAAGTTTTTCGCCGCCCCTGTTCCAAACCGTGGGAACAAACACGCCGGAATCAGTGGATAGTTGCAGTTCGTCGAATTGAGTAAGCCAAACATCTTTTTTCTCCTCTATTTTTTGTTGCTGAATGTTTAAAATTTGCAGTGTTAATGGAAAACCGTGGCAACCATCAAAAACATCCGAGATATGCAGTTTGCATTTTGAACCCACCTTCACCAAATTCTGAAGATCCGCGCAAAAGTGCGTACAACCCGACAATTTTTCCTGACATTTACAAACGCAAGCAACCAAGCACGTCTGGTCGCGGTGAAAGGCTAGAGAGAAGAAGGAAAAAACTAGAACATTTTACAAAATCAATGTTCAATGCAGGTAAAACATCATGGGTTTTTCAACAATTATGCATTTCCTTTTCGTATTCCAGACATGTGAGATCCATTTTATTCCAGGTACTTATAAAAACAGTGAGTCGAACCTTGATGATTCCACAACAGAAAATTCACCACCAGCAGCACCATTAGCAATATAAATGGAAACGCAGACTGATCCACAAGTCGACTTTGACAATGACTCGAGTGTCGGAAACTTATTTGCTTGGAACAGTGAATCTAGTTGTGACTCTTCTACCCAAACTTGCATTCCTGTGAAAAAGCCTCCAACACACACACACGAATCATTGTTCCTAATATTCGGGTCAAGAAGACTGTTGGAGTTGGTCCCGAAGAACCAACGAGACCAGGGTTCATGGGTTTTTCAGATATCAAGGATGACAGTGCTATAAAACAATTCCGGGGCATAACATTAAAAGTTTATTGCAATTTTATTGGAATTCATTTGCCCGAAAAAAAGTGATCAGCCAAAATTTTACAGAACGCTCAAAGCTGAGGACAGATTATTATTGCTCCTTATGAAAATGAAGATTAATTTAACATTTGGCGCAATTGGACTTCTTTTTCACGTGTCAGGGCGAACTGCCTCGCAAATTTTTTACTCAGTTTTGGAGACGCTTTTGAAAATATTAATACCTGGGGTTTTTGGCCAAGTAGAGAAGCGAGTAAACGTACTATGCCAAAATCATTTCAAAATTACCCAAACTGTCGTGCCACAATTGATTGCACAGAAATGCGCACAGACACTCCTCCTGATAGTGATCAACGTGTATTAAGGTATTCGTCATATAAATCTAGTTTTACTATAAAATGTTTAGTGGGAATCAGTCCATCGGGAATGATAACTTTTGTCTCAAAAGGGTATGGAGGAAGAGCAACAGATAGGTACATTGTAAATGATTCTGGTTTCCTTGAATTGATTGAGCTAGGAGATGAAATAATGGCAGATAAAGGATTTCCCCAAATAAAATTAGAGCTGTTGAAACGCGAGTGCGTTTTGGTTATGCCACCGTTTGCTTTTGATCCACAATTTAGTAAGGAGGAAGTTATGGAAGGTTATGCAATTGCCAGTGTAAGGATTCATGTTGAAAGAGCGATTCAACGAATTAAAATTTTTTAAATTTTGTCACACGTGCCAATTGAGCTCTTACCAAAAATGGATAAAATTATGCATATTGCATGCTGCCTCGCTAACACAAAAGAACCATTAATTCGTGATGAAAAAGATTCAATTTCATAGAAAAGTTATTAAATTAAATGTTCATTTCAATGTTGTAACAAAACGTGTAAAATAAAAGTTTTCAGAATTTTACTTATAACTTGTTTAATTTTTTCCAAAAGTAATTATAAAATATAATTTCTCTTAATTTAAACAATTTTCTCTTTCTTCTCATCTCTTTGTTTATATGCTAACAGAAAGAAGTGGTAAAAATGTTTCATAATAAAAACTCTCTATTTTAGGCACAACTTCACAAAGAAAATCTTCATCTCTTTGTATTCTAAGCAACACAGAGTCTTTTGTAGAAAATACAAAAAAAAAATACAAGCTTTCGTATGTGTTACATACAACGATAACTAAACCTGTGTGTAATACATATGACTTTTTTTTAATACTGAGTTGTTAATTTCATCGGCATATAAATATGAAATAAAAGATTTTCCATTATTGCGATTAAAAATAGGAGAATTTTCACAAGAGGATGGACATTTTATTTCAATAATCTCAAAATCTTTGTCATTTACAATAACACCATCAGGACTACATGCCAAGAAGGGCTGCTTGACATTGACAATCAGACCAACATCGTGAATGTCAACCTGAAGCTGTTTTGATAGCTCTTGTTTAGCAAAAGATTCCATGTCCAATCCGTATCGCATAGATTTTGTCAAAAAGCTTTTAAACCGATTATTTTTAAACTGTTGGGCTAAAGCATCAAAACTTTCTCTTCGCGTCTTGATTTGGTGACTTTTTTTACTTGCAGTAATACGTAAATACGTAAATACCGCTCTCTGAAGCAAACAGAACTTTTGGACTGGCAAATTGAGTTAAAACAAATTAATTTCCACTTGTCACCATCAACAGAAATTTTGTTTTCGAAAAAATCTTTACAAGACTGTGGACAAGATTTCGGATTAAACTTTAGAATCATGTGGTCAACTTGTTGAACTTGAAAGGCGCGATAAACGTTAAAATCATCTTTGAATTGTTGTTCCAGGAGACTTGACAACAACTGTCGCAGTTCAAATTCTCTTCTGTTTTTCTCTCGTTCCCTTTCTTGGTTTGGAATCAAAAATTCAGTTTCTGCTGCAACCATAGCAGAAATAGCACATTCCTCGTTAAGAATTGCATCAATATTTTTCAAGTGCCTGAATTTTGAAACATTCTTTTTAGATACAATGTGGTTGTTGTTTTCCTTCTTCGCTAGAATTTCATCAATCGTCGCACCTTTGCTGTATCTTTTTAGTTGAGCCTCTGGTGGTTTGTTCCATATCATTGGCAAGTCAGTTTTGGAACAAGTATTTTCTTCATTTACATACACGCAAACTGCAGCAGCGTGTTTGCAGAAAAAATTTCCAGCTTTGCATGTGCATTCAGTATTTTTAATTGATCTGTCGTCATCTACCTGTAAAATAATAGAAATTTTAAAATTCTTGAAACAGTATTGCAATTATTGTTATACTTGACAACATAGGAATTCTCGCTACATATTTATTTTACATCAGAAACGTAATTCCTATACCCACCTCTATTTTCGGAAAATATAAATTTTCAGGTGTTTCGCGAAGAACAGTCCCATTAATAAAAGTCCCATGTTCGTCTCGTTCTTCAATCACACCACTCACATGAAAACTTTTTACAAGGCGATGTCCCTTATTAATAGATTTACGACGAAAAGAATCGAGTTTTACGGCTTGAAAGTGATTTTTTATAACCAAATTCATTTTACGAGAAAGTTTTTTTCACAACCTTGTGATAAAATTTTGATTAACAACAAAAATAAAGAACAGTATTTTGGCGGTAAATCATAACTACAATGATACAGCTGACCCGAGCTATAGCACGCGCTCACCACGAGATTATTTAGATCAAAATTTATTAGTCTAGCCATTTCAACTATCGTTGTATCATGGGAACACAGATACAGTTGTACGTCGTCGGCAAAAATGTGAATCGAACAGTATTTGAGTACGGATGGCAAATCATTGATGTACATGGAGAATATCAGAGGGCCCAGAACCGACCCCTGTGGTATACCAGACACAATTTCAATTAGTCTCGAAAGTGAATGGTGCATTTCAACCATTTGAGTTCGATCACTAAGGTATGATTGTATCAAGTGTACTGCATCTCTCGAAAAACTAAACTTATTGTGGGGATTACATTCGGTGCATCTCACTCATTGATCCCCGCTACATATAAATATGCAGTAACACGTCTATGAATAACGAACGATGGTTTAAGAAACACCACACGCGAGGCTACCAACCTAAAGAAGTCAGTCTCCTTTCTACTTCTGCCCAAGTCAGACGTACAATCGAACCAAGTGAACAACAACTAGCAACCTCTCGATCTAGTGTGCATTGTCTCGAGAACAAAGGAAACTTTTAATTTATTCTTGCCATCATGAGTAAGGTCGACGAAAAATCTCTGCTCCGACCCAACACAGCAGTCGTTGACTTTAAATTCTGTTCAATAAGATTGAGTTTTCGTGAAGTGGAATACCTGCTGAAGGTGAAGATGCAGCTTAAGCTCAAGGGGGTTATGTATCTACAGTATCATCATCTTCGTAATGTCGTACTCATATCATTCAACACGTTAGCACAAGCCGAATGTTTCGTTTTGCAGAACAACTTGAAGCACGTGGCTGAAAGTGATAAAGTTGGAATTAAGATTCCCGTTTATATAGAAAAAGACTATGTAGAAGTAAAATTACATGACCTATCACCACGTACCCCTCCTGATCTAATCGCAAAATACATGTCGCAATACGGAGAAGTAGAATCCGTTACACGTGATACGTGGAGAAATTTCTTCCCGGGTACACCTAACGGTGTTCTTGTGGTGAAGATGCGGATCGAAAGACCTATCCCCTCCCACTTGACTATAAAACTCAAAACCCACGAAGCTACTATTAATCAAACTACGTTATGTACCCATGAGGGGCAAACTCCTACGTGCAAGTATTGTAATCAGACAGCGCACCACGGACAACCTTGCGCGGAAAATACAGAGGAGAATGCATCTCTGCCGATTGCCACCGCATCCACGGCAAACCAACCCAAAAAAGAATTTTCAATACCAATACCTGAACCACACACGGTTGCCAAATTTGTGGTAGCTGTTCAGTCCATATTGACAACTGCCAAAGCAGCATCCAGCACCCCTGAAACAACTGTAAGTAACATCGGTGATGAAGATAATAAGAATGACGACGGATTTACATTGGTCACCCGTAAGTGCAAGAAGCAGGAAAGAACATCTGGTCGCGAGCACCAAGGCACTTTTAACGATGATGACCTTGATGTGGAGGACAGGAGAGAATTAATCGGTCTCCATGACGCAGTAGGCGAGCCACGAAAGAAGGTCTCCGCTCGCAATCAAAAGTTGCGCGCACGAGATCCAACGGACAAACAAAAATATTTGTTTTTATTTTTATTTTTTACATATTGTAAACACAAAAAAGATCCACGGCTCCGTTAAGCTACCGCTATCTTATGACGCACTCATTGATTCGGTTATTGTTCAGATACATGTACTGCGTCATAATGTCTCAAGCCATATAACATTGGGACATTATGACGCAGTTCTTATGCGTCATAATATCCGAAACTATAAGTTCGTCGACTGCGACATAAGATCCAAAAATATATGTGCGTCATAGCGTCCGAGCCATTAGTATCCTGCTTCATGCAAAACAAGCAAGCAACTTTGGAATGGGAGGGCAGTCCACATCGCAGTTTAATGACAAAGGTTGCTTGCAGGAGTCCTACATCTACGATCAAGTATGTTTCGAGGTCAATCAGTCGACAGTTATCAGGATACGCTAAAAGATTCAAAGGGTCACACTACGGTAGATTTCATAGGATCCTTTTGATTTCAATCGGTACCCAGCGCGTGGACAACCGACGAATTTTCTAATTATGATCGCAAGAGTGAACAATACAACGGCTTTAAACAATGTGTATTCGCAAATAAACGAACTGAATAAAAAAATGTGTATCTGCGAAATCCTTAATGCTTTAATTCTTTGATCCAAAGCGAAGCTGCCGATTTGCCATAGAAATAATCGACGCATAATGAGGTCCACTCTATTCAGAACAACATAATTGATATGGTAGTCGAACTTTACCGGGTGCTTGAAACGGCCAAAGCACATTACGCCATCTACATTTAGTGATACTGACAACTAGCCTCCTATATTGACACAAGTTGACATACTTATTGAACAACGCCTACAACTGAATGCAGTATTCAGTGTCGATGGGCTCAAATCAAAAGCCTAGTACAGTTGCCACGTCGTTAAAAACCATAACAAACCGTAGAGCCCTTAACCCATTCATGCCCATGTTGTTTGAGGACAACAACGTTTTAAAACAGCTAAAACTTTTGATTGAGGCAAGATTTGCTCACAAAAACAAGTAATGCTAATAAATGTGACTATTGCCTTTCATTTTATTAACAGTTACAAGGATCAGCTCTAGAACTGAAGTTATTACAATTAGTCTGATTGGATTCCAACGGAGCAGTGCTGCCAGGGACAGTTTACGTTGATGATGGAAAATAATTTTTTCATATATCTTCCTTATATTGCAATATTATTGAATACTGATAAATCTTATCAATTTATACTGTCTTCCGCTACGTTTTGCACGCAATTAGACAATTGTAAATATTCTTGGAGAATTGTATTGAGCATTGGAAGGTAAAAATTGAGCAGCTTGCCACACTGCAAGGGAAGCACCTATTTTTTTGAAAAAAGTCTTTTCGTGTTTCATGACCCCACCGTTTTTACCGAAAAATAGTTTTGAAACTCTACCTGAACTAGAAAAAAGTTGGGCATGAAAGGGTTAAGCTGCTTCCTTGTGGGTCGCTGGATGTGCTAAAGATGGCGAAACGTTCATATCGCGTCTAACACGTACGATGACAATTGCGGCAACAGTCAACTCATCAATTGTCTTTGTCGTCCGTAGAGGACAATTTCGCGGTTACAGATCTACCAGGAATATAAGATACAATTTGTGTATTTTCTACATTTGTCAACCATGGATGCTTGTAGTTTTCACGATTTTCAATTTTTTAATATGGCGACTTTGCTTGGCTAAATTTATTTATATTTTTTATATTGGCTTAAAACTTTTTACAAGGGGGTTTTCGGGGTCAGTAATACCACTCGGGGCCCCTGGGCACAACTGGGCTGAGGGGCCCTAGAATTTAACAGGTATAAACTGATGTAGAGTAGGATAATCAAAAAATGATTCCCAGCATCAGGAACCATCTATACCACCTTGAGATTTATTTTTCAAATTTTTACTGTATATGGTAGGTGCTAAGAATAACTCCTATTACTCAAGCAATTACGCAGAACAGGCATTGTCAATGAGTTAATATTGTTCCAATACTCTTGCAGAATACGTTTAGAGAATATAAAAATATTAAAAATACTGCAGAAATCAAATTATATGCAGGAAAAATTAGATTTCCATCACTATAGGTGGAATTGTAAATGTCCAGATACCGTCGAAAAACGGAAAATGATTTTAATAGATCTTAAAAAGATATTAGCATTTCTAACCAATCTAACCGAAAGGGGCAAAGAGTCTAACACACTTACTATATGCGGTTGTGGGAGTTCGAGGCGAGCTACGTACAGTGTTATGGACTTACCAGCTGCGCTATTCCCCCACATGATATAGTCTGATCTTAATATTTGAAAGACGCTGTTTGAGGCTGAAGAGTGCCCCCGTCAATGATGAGGAATGATGGCGTAAGGCGGGTTAAACGTCAACACTAGAATGTCGACGATTCATTCAATAATTGTTGTTACACTATAACCAACTAGGAAAAATATTTAGCAATATGCTAATAAAATTCAATTTGGTAATAGATGACGACTACATGATTTACAAAAGTTACATTAATTCGTACAATGTTGTTCTCGATTTCTTACTGTTCCTGATATGATGCAGCTGGAAAAAGTCAATTGCCAGCTTGACCAAAAAGCCCCATTTTTTTAATCATAATTCAACTACATTTACAGATGACAATATTGAATATTTCAGCCATTGAAATCAATCGATGTTATGTCGAACCTAAGTGCGTGATTCATTTTAGAGATTCGCTGCCGGAATAGAACGATTCTTTGACATAGTTTCTCTTCATGCACAAATTTTTGGTGAGGTAGATTTTTGTTGTATATTCTGACAGAAGTTTTGTGCATTTATAGTGAACGGTTCGGAGAGGCGAAGATAGCAAACAAGTACATTATAAGTGATATTAATGTTCATATTCAACGAATTAGTATCTCTACGACGGCGCTGGTAGTTAAGTGGCAAGTCTAAGGTTTTGATGGTAGAGTCGCCTCTCTGGTGTCGGTGATAGAGACAGAAAGAAGAAAAATAACCATAATTAGCCTTTTCACCTTTCGAAAGTACAAATTTTCAATATCTTTATTGTTACGTAAACAAATAAACATAACTAAACATCGAAATTACTCGAACCTATTAATATGAACAACACAATTCATTTCAACAATTCACTACCAAAACTATTAGTAGTTCATTCATAATCAGCCACATACAGAAATGCAACCATCTACCAACGAAGCTCATCAAAGACGAAAAGTAAATGATATATCACTTTGACTGCAATATTATACAACATGTAAACCCAAACATAAATGCATAAAAATTTAAGTTAAAAAAAATTCATTTCAATACCAGTCATGTAAACAGTCCAAATAGGAAACACATTGAATGCACGTTGCCGTGCGGCACAAATCTTCGACTACTGTTTTCTGATTCTAACGGCTTAAAATATTTCTGATAAGGCGGAGTGTCGTACAAAAATAACATAATTGATTCTGTACTAGTTTACGACGGCATAGTGGAAAATGCCTAATCTGACCGCGAAAGCATCGTGAAATCTCAAGAAGTCCAGAAGTCATTTTTAGAGGATTTCATGAAGATTTGTCGATTCACAATTACTGATGTGATGAAGAAATTATAATTTGCCATATGCGCGGATCGCTTGCCAAACAAGGATTGTGTACCGAATTTCGACATCTTCTTCATCCACTTTCTGTACAACTTCAATATGCAAATTTCGCCACTTTGTTGCCGCTCCTGCTTGGTGCCTTTCGAACTTTCTATACGTGTTGTAGAAAATATTTCATTGGAGCGAATAAAGGCGCTATAACCCAGGCTCATTAGCCAGCGCAGGGCTAAATGCCTCCGTCCCATTTCAGAAGCTTAGGACAAAAGGGGTGACATTAATCCTCTTAGCCAAGTCACTCCCAACGATTTACTAAACCCCCATCAAATTGAAACGGTCGGTACGGTTGTCCACATTTCTTCCAAAGTGATTCGTTGATTAAATTCTTCATTAAATGAATAATTTGATTGCCGTATAATTTTGAATCATCTTCATTCTGTACGCTTCACAGCTGGCCTGGCCGCTTTAATGATTGTGTCACATACCATATGTGCCACAAACGTCACATGGGATAAGGTGCTGCAATGTGTGAATACGAGCAACTGATCCATTGTTACCCCACACGCTAAAGAGTTATAAACAATTAAGTGCTACTATTTTTTGAAAATAAGCCTTCAAAATGATTCTATATTCATCCTAAGTTGGGGACCCCTAAAAGCCCGGGGCCCCTGGTCCTGGCCCTGTGTGCCCATGCATAAAGACGGTACTCTTCGGGGTCGCTGATTTTGATTCTGACATTAGAATTGTCAATGAAAAATGGCGGATCTAATAGGGCGACTGAGTACAGATGCAGATGTCAGGGGGAGAGTTCTGCGGCCAATGCAGGCGCCAGAAGTACTCTATAAAAGTGCTCGCTGCCATCTCTTATGTAGGCGAAGAGACTGGAGCGCCCAGTGACCCGAAAAAACCCCGTGAATCGAGTTTTATACTGACTGTAACAAAATTTGCCAA
>NC_080672.1:244468100-244503100 GCF_030247195.1 Topomyia yanbarensis
TATATATATATATATATATATGTATATATATATATGTATATATATATATATATATATATATATATATATATATATATACATATATATATATATATATATATATATATATATATATATATATATATATATATATATATATATAAATATATATATATATATATATATATATATATATATATATATATATATATATATATATATATATATATATATATATATATATATATATATATATATATATATATATATATATATATATATATATATATATATATATATATATATATATATATATATATATATATATATATATATATATATATATATATACAGAATCAGGTCGTTTCGACCGGTGTGTCCGGACGAACGTACAGTCGATGCAGCAGAACATATCGCAGAATCGTACTGTTCAGTTGCATTTACGAATCAACTTAAACAAAAATCGCCATCGGAACTGTTTTACTTCCTTCGTTTAACAAAAATTGCCTGTGTACTGCTATCAGTAGCATTAGCTAGACCCTTGCCATAAAAATTTTATAATGTATTATTCACAATTATTTTGTTCTCGAGAATACGTTATGTGTAGAAAAAATAAAACAATTTAAAAAAATTAAATAATTTTCTTTTTTTTTGGTTAACATAAATTGACAACCAATATACAATCAAACCAAAGAAGAAGTAGAAGAACCAAGAACCGGTTCACTAGCGCGCTTTCAAATGTTCACGGTTATTTAATCGGGATCGCACTCACAAATTTACAATAGCGCACAAAAATGGACTAATGTTCGCACATACGTTACATAGCCCTCTAAGAACGGTTGGTTTCAAAATTGTCCAATGAAGGACGTTCGTTGGACCAATCTGTACAACGTCCAAATAACCGTTCAACAAACGTCCATCGTTGGACTCGTGTTGAACGATTTTGAAACATTTTTTTGGACGTCTCAGTGGGAGGTTACATATGATCAAACACGCACACAAGGACGCATATACGGGCACGCAGAATCCAACGTTTTCATCTAAAATTAACCGTACGATCCTCATAATCATGACGATAATGCGATCTTTCACACTTACAGTAAGATATCCAGCGTGATGAACTTGGTGATGGCGGGCGGAACCGGCGGAACAATCTATACACCCGATCTATCCGGAATACATAGGGTAAATGTCGCCAAAAAGATGTTATCGTTTTCACCGTAAGATCGAGTATGATTGTTCGTCAGATCACAATGAAAAATATTGCAGGTTTTACAGGAATTTATGTGCGAATACTTGGACAAGATACGTAAACGAATAACACAACTATTGAAATCGCATAGTGTATCAAGCTCTAGAAACTTAAGCATCTCGTCTGAAATGTCGTCGACCGACCCGCAAGGTCAGATGGCGGAATATACTTTCTCGACACGTAGGGTAACAGGGGTATTTTGGACCGCTTTAGGAAGTCATGAGAAAAAAATCTGAAAAAATACGGTTTGGCTATTTATTCTGGATCATTCAATAGGCTAATATGTACGGCCTTATCATTTTTTGGATATGTTGTATTCTATATAGTCAAATAAACGTAAATACTTGGGAAAAATGATAAATAGTGAACACGCATTTTTGTTATTTTGGACCAGTGAATTTTATTTTGGACCGTAAACAAAGCACATTTTGGACCATTGACTTTCCTTTGTGCCATTGCTGCAAACATATTTTGGACCGATCTCGAAACATATTTTGGACCATCCAAATGTTCACATATCTTTCTTTGTATGATGAATTCGTACATGATTGGGTAAGAAGTGCTTTTCTGGGAACAAAAAGAGAACTTTTTTTAAATGCAGAGTAGATATGCAACGAGGTGTCAGAGTTAATTGGGAGCATGGCGATAATATGTTATCGTTTGGAAATAGCTCACATATTTCGGACATACTTAAAATAACAATTTCAATACATCTGATTACTTTTTTCAACCTAAAATCGATATCTTATGTATTTTATAAGCATAATAACGTTATTTGAATGATTGAAATGTATATACTTTAGAAATAATAACTCTTCGATGTTGGTTACAACAATACCACCTCCTCTTGATTTTGGACAAGATCAGCTGAAATGTGAAAACACGATCAAAAATTTTCAATTCACTGCTTCCTATTAAACCAATTTGCTCAGAATATAACGGGAGTTGCTTTCTAACATGATAATTTCAGTGTTACATTAGCAATATTTCAATTTGTTATGAGCTTTGAATGGAAAAATGTACAAATCATCGTCAAGTGGTCCAAAATATGGTACTGGTCCAAAATACCCTCGTTACCCTATAAGATTATTAAGATGATACGTAAGAGTCTTCACATGAGCTAAAAACCCGTTAGTAACTATTGTAGTCCAGCAGTGTAACACTAAGAAGCTCACCGGATTAATTCGAATCGCGAATCATTCAGACAATAGATCATAGGTACATAGCAGGACTGTAGTACATAGAGACAATTATACATATAATTTATTGCTTTGTATTGCTAGGTATTCATTTCCTGAACACGGACATAATCTATCTGCCAAATGACAACTGAAAAGGCAGCAACAACTTCGAACCCTCGCAGAAGAGTTCCGCTCACTAGACGTCGTCACCTACACCGAGGACGGGACTGGTATACAAGTTTAAACATACGTTGGCTGCCGCCTTAATGCAGACCATCGATGACCACTTGTGAAGAAATGAACAATTATGTCGGTTTTGCTTGATGTTAATTTGAGTCAGTTCTGAACCTTACCTGTGTTCAACCCATGCTTGAAGTGAAAATCCCAAGCACCCAATTGCAAGCGATTTCATAAGGCCACAGTTCTACCCAGTGTCGGACCACGAAATACCGGAATCAGTGTAATGTCAAGCTTTTCGACGATCCGTCCCTCATTGGCGTCGTTCATTCATCGTCAAGAGCAGCCTACAACAAAGCTTATTTAACTTCTTTTCGATTGCTGAGTAAGCAGCTGCACGGCAAACAGTTGATGTATCCATTTCGTTCATCTAAAGGGTAAATTCTTCATCCAACCGACGAAATCGGTCCTACGCCTGTTTAAATTGGTCGATTCGTCACATAACTGCCTTTATCATCAGCATTATCGGCACTGTAACTTCAGTTATAAGCTCATCGTCAAATCTGCTAATACTACACGTAAAGAAACTTTTCCACCACGAGAAGCGACGACACAAAGTGTACCGCTGTCAATCCAAAACTGTCGGTAAGAGTAACAAGAAAGTTTGTTTCCAATATTGAATAAATTTTCGAATAAAGAATAATAATTATTTTATATTTTGTTTACTATTTATTTGTTTTGAGAACAGCACAAAGTAAAAAAAACAAAGAAAAAGAAGAAGCCATTACGTCAACTCAGTCCGCATTTTCTTACTCGATTCCGAATGGATTCCGAATCAACCGATTGGCGGCGAAATTTCATTCGGAATCGGTTGTTGCACTGGATTCGGATTCCATTATGGATCCATTCAGGAATCCATATGGAATCCTAATTGACTTTTTTTCGCCCATTCGGAATCGATTCGGAATTCATTCGGATCTGACTATGTGGGCGGTTGTGGTCACTCTGGCTGCCAGAAGTTTAGCAGACGGATGGCAGCCATGCCTCCCTCCAAACCGATGGGCGAAATCCTGCCCAGTTAAACTCCCCACTGAGACGTCCAAAAAATTGTTTCAAAATCGTTCAACACGGGTCCAACGATGGACGTTTGTTGAACGGTTATTTGGACGTTGTCCAAATTGGTCCAACAAACGTCCTTCATTGGACGATTTTGAAACCAACCGTTCTTAGAGGGTCATTCCGGAACCGGTTCGGATTTCTTAATGGAGTCATTATGGATTTCAAATCAAATGCAACAACCGATTCCGACTCAGAATCGGTTGTTGCATTTGATTTGGAATCCATACTGACTCCATTCCGGATTCCCAATCAAATTCCGAATGGTTTGACCGGGTGGTAGAAACGGTTGTATCGATTGAGTTGTATTTCTGGCAGCCGCGAGGCAGCCATACACCAGAGCAGTGCTGCATTCGGTAACCGTAAACAGAAAACCATCCTACACAGTCGCAAGTACTCATTTGCAGTTGTGTTAGTGCGAGATTGAGGTTAAATCGGGTGGAATTTCCGCCAAATGAGGTTAAATCACACGGCGAATTGAAAACATCCCGTTATATGTATGTTGTCTTTACACATTGCGACTGTGTTGGTGCCCTAGACGTCAAATAAGTCAATATTCGACTCTCTTTCCGTATAAGTTCTCACACTGTGACAGCAACATCCCAGTTAAGCTCAGCCGGAAATGAACTGGAATTCTGGCTGGTTCCAGTTCGTATTCCGGCTTCAGTGACACAACCGATTCTAGTTAGAATCGGTTGTGTCACTGGAGCCCGTGAACGAACAGGAACCAGCCAGAATTCCAGTTCATTTCCGGCTGAACTTTACTGGGATATAGTGTCAGTCATACTACGTGAGTGCCTTTGCGAAAAAAATGTTCTGTCTTTTCGCTATTTTGTTCACTCAGTTTAACTGAAGCCTCTCGATGACAGTCAGTTTTGAAAATTAGTGTCATTAAGTCTAGCAAAGGAAATTTTAAATTCTGCACGATGCAAGTCTTGAATTCAATATTACAGTTCAAATACATTACCTATTAAACAATTGGTTTGGTTACTAACCGAAAATTGTTTGAGAAATATTGTCTTTCATTTTCCGTCACCGTTTTGTTAAGAGTTGCAAGCCACTCAAATTGCTCATGTAATGTCATATTCAATAATATAATATTCATTCTGTATTCTATGGGATTCCCTAATAACATAAAACTTACTTCTGTTTATTCGCAGTCTACACGCAGAAAAAAAATTAGTAAAAATAAACAAATTTTGGTATTAAATAACAATTATCCCGTTTGATATAGTGACAAACAAGATTCAGGATTGATTCAATCAATACTGTTGGTTGAAATTACCAACTAATTCATTTGTTGGCTTTTCAGTAGTTTCAACAAATATTTCGTTTGAAACAACAAAATCATGTTAAGTTTAACCGAGCAAACAAGTTTGAAGAAACAAAAACAAATCGTTTGTATTAACCAAAGCAGAGAACAACTCAAATTTAGTTCAAATTAAACAAAGATTCTGCTGGTTTTTAACAAAGGGATCAGTTAGATCTAACAAATTTTATTTTGATTCAACAATGTTTCTATTTAAAATGTAAACAGAAGTATTTGTTGAACTAAACCAAATACATGCTTTCGAAAAACGCCCATTTTAGTTTGAAACAGTCATTCGTCACGTTTTTGATTCAACTAAACGTTTTGTTGATTCAAAAAGGACTGATTCTTCTGCGTGTAGAGCACCCAATCATAGTAGGCAGGGTTAAAATGCAAGGAAATCAAAAGAAATATATGTTGTGGTTTGATCATGTTGATGTGTTTGGTTAGTTAAAAATATAGACAGAGTATATTTTTAACTAACTAAACATAAATATTTTTGCAGTAAACCAGATCAAAAAATAACATGCATTACTACCAATTCAGGAGCATATAAGCTAAAAGTATCTTTCAAGTTTAGCTATCGGTATGTTACTGATTTTGATCGAATTTAAGACAAGTGCGAAGGGTCAATAAACACTGGCTAGTGATTGAATCGTATATGGTGAATATTTAGTGAATAAAAACTACGCTTGTTGAATTTGCGTGGTAGACAAAAAGGAAAGAGAAATTATCATTGTGTTGTCACTTGACTCGTCTGCGTCCCGTCGATTTTTTTTCTCACTCTCCTTCGTCACCGTTGTTGGTACTGCGTACATTTTGAAGAAAAAGTGATAGTCATGATTTTGTTCAACTCTGCACCAGAGTGTCTGCCAGCCATTTTTCGCCCACTGGCAGGCGTGAGGTAGCTAGCCTTGAGCGCGTTATTTTATTTCTATTTACCGGTTTTATCGGTTTTTTTTTATTTCCAATACCGAAAATACCGGTTATTTAAAATGCTTCGGTTTTCCCAACCCTAATTACTATTTATGTAAAGGCCCACTGTGAGAAAAATAGCATCCTGACAGAGGAGCAGAAGAGATGAACAACACACTAGATTGGAAAGATCAAGCCATCATCGATACAGTCAATGTTAGAGAATTAGTTTGTAACCAACGGAGCATTAGTATGGCCTATATCGATTACAAGAAGGCATACAACTTCATACCGCACTCACTCCTTATTAAGGTGTTGAATATGTATAAAGTAGGTCTGTAGTCTGCGGTTCCTGCGGCAGGTGATGGAGAGGGGGACAACAACACTGGTCAGCTCAGAAGTGAGAAAGACGTGTTGCGGTCTAGAATACATCTTGCAGAGGAACTTTCAAGATGATTCATTTATCCCCAGCCCCCTGCTAGGCAACCATTTTGTCCTAACCAACATCTGCCTTTGTTAAAATCAAAACAACCTGTCGACGAATGTCAACAAGGAATAAAGGGTGGTTTCCGATTTGATAATCCGTATATTTAACGCGATTACAATTTTCCTACGGTAGTATAATTTTAAGTTCTACAAGAAATGTAACCTTTTAAATAAACTTACGTTTAGTACCCTTTCTCCTTGTAAATTTCCTTGTCTTGATTCCTATTCCTCTTCCTTTTATCCTTATCTATTGCAAGTGTTCCAATCTTATTAATTTATTCGTATTAGTTTTAGGATTCGTTACCTTTTAATACTGTGCCGGAGGCTATGTGAAACTTCCACGCTTTCACCTCGTTAATCAGTCTCTTTTAGATTTTAAGGTTAGGCTAAGGAGATAATAACTAGCTTTAAGTAACATGTATAATCCATTTGCTTTTTATTCTTACCCCGTTACTAGATGTAAGTTTAGCTGTAAGCACTAGTTTAAGTATGTAAGTTAATATTATCTTTAAGAAAAAAAAACAACTTTAGATTTAAGATTTTTAGCTACCGATCACCTAACTTGTCTCGTGGTTTTAACTTTTTTGACAACTTCCAGCATAAAAGCCCGACCGAGAGCTGAGTGCGAAAAACTAGCTGACATAAGCGCCCGACCGAGAGCTGAGTGCGTTAAAGAGTTGCCTGCGCTATAGATGGTGAGATGCAACGACCGAGGGGTCGTGACACTCCACCCGGGTACGACAGATCCCTGTCTTACTGCTCGTCGCGTCGAACATCTAGAACTGCGAGCCTTGTCGCCGGTCGCTCATAGATCCCGGCCTGTGCCTGTCAATCGGATTCTTAGCATCCATGGAAGCGTACTCACATGCACTGATTCTGCCTTGCATTCGTAGTATGTGTTGCTCGTCCAGGAACGGATTGAGTGTGTAGATCGAACTTGATTTGGGTAGCACCTTGTTGTCCACTTTAGCCCTTAGAACGCCCATTTCATCCGGAAATCCTTCTGTTTGAGCCAGTCGGTACAGATAGTTGGCGGCCTGCTTCAATTCTTCGTCCGTGAGAGATCCTTTGCTGCCTTCTGCTTCTTCCGTTGTGCTGCGAAGCCGTTGTGCTGCTCTTAATGTTGTGACTGTGGCGCGAAGCAACCGCTCCCATTGAGAGTAGTCTTGAACGGTGATGATTGGTTCGGGTTCAACTCGATGATGAAACAGGTTTGCACGTAGTTCTTCCTCGGTATGCTCATCTTCGTATGGATTTGATGGCCAGCTATCACTGCGCTCCCACAAGCATTTTGGACCTTTGAACCATTTGCTGTCTTCGGTGAGATCGGGAAACCCCTGCCATTTTGTAGCTTCGTCAGCAACGTTCTCTTTCGAGCACTTGTATCTCCAGTCAGTAATTCCCGTGGTTTCCAAGACTTCACTGACACGGAAGGCAACGAATTGCGAATATCTGCGATGGTCTGACCGGATCCAGCATAAGACGTCCCTCGAGTCACTCCAAAAGAACCGCTGGTGAACGTTGAACGACAGCGACTGCGACTCCAATGACTGCGGCCTGTAATTCCAGCTTTGGAACGGAAACAAACTTTATGGGAGCTACTCGTGTCTTCGCACCTACTATCGCACACTCCACAGTACTGCCCTGTTCGAAACGTAGGTAGACGACCGCTGCGTAACCTGACAAGCTAGCGTCGACGAACGTGTGTAGCTGGATGTTCGTTTGCGGGCTCAACTGCGTTGCAGACCGGTAACAGCGAGGTATGCTGATAGTCTGTACCATGGGTAGGATCTCCAGCCATTTCTCCCACTTTTCGTTAAGACATTCTGGTATCACCTCATCCCAGCCGATTCCGGATCGCCATACTTCCTGGAATAGGACTTTTAGGTAGATCATCACGTTGGATATCAATCCCAGTGGATTGAAAACAGCCATGAGTGTTCTGAGCATCTCTCGCTTCGTAGGTGTGCGCAAGCAAATCCCGGTCGTGCTTCGCTGAAAGTTTGTAAATGAATGAATCTGAAGCCGTACACCACCACATTCCTAAAACCTTCTCGGTCGTCAGCTCTGCTCCGATGTTTAGACTGATTTCGTCCTTGTTATTCTCCTTCAGGGCTTTCATAACTGCAGGGGAGTTAGAAATCCAGTTTCGCATGTCGAATCCAGCCTGGGCGTGCAAGAATTTCACATCCATTGCTAACTGGATCGCCTCCTGTTCAGATTCGACGCTCACCAGCATATCGTCCACGTAGTGCTGTTTGATAATGGCTTGCGCGGCCACTGGATACTGCCCTTCGATCTTGCTTGCGTTGAGATTTTTGATGAATTGCGCACAACTTGGCGAACAACAGGTACCGAACGGCATAACCTGCGTAACGTAGGTGCTCGGTTCTCCAGATGCGTCATCACACCATAACACCCTGAGGCAGTGCTGATCCTTCTTGGACATTGCCATTTGCAAGTACATCTCCTTCACATCACCACTAAGTCCCACGCGGAACTCTCGGAACCGGAAAAGCACGTAGTACAGAGGCGTCAGTAGATCCGGCCCTGTCAGCAGCATCGAGTTCAGCGATACACCATTAGTTTTTGCAGCCGCGTCCCACACAATTCTCACCTTCCCAGGTTTATTCGGGTTGAACACTGGAAACAACGGGAGATACCACACTCGTTCTTGTGGAACTTGCAGCTCTTCGTCCGACAGCTTTCTGATATACCCCTTCTTACGATAATCTTCGATCTTCGCCCGCAATACTTGGGCCAACTCCGGCTGTTTCTTCATTCTGGCCTCTAGGCAGTGGAAGCGCCGTAGAGCTACAGGTTTGCTGATGGGTAGTCGGAATTCGTCGAACTTCCATAACAGGCTAACTTCATATCGCCCACTCTCTGTCTTTGACGCTGACTGCATAAGCTGCTGCGCACGCTGGTCTGCCACGGAATAAAGTTGCTTCTCCGGTCTGTAAATTCCCAGTCCATCCAGAGAAAAGTATTCACGTACGGCTTGCTGCAACATACCATCGGATCGTTCGCTGCATGGACATGTCTGAACGCTATGGTTATGATGTCCCACAACAGCCTCTCCGGTGTTCGAACCTCCGTGAATAATCCATCCGAGTCGCGTTTTCGTTGCGATCGGCTCGTACATCTTGCCTTCCCTTCCCTTGAGTGGGAATGTCAGGTTGGCATTATCGATTCCGATCAAGATCCGAGGCTGTACATTTATGTACGATTCGATGGGGATTCCTCGTAGATGGGGATATTCTTTGCACATCAACTCCGTGTCTACCGTTTGATGAAACAGATCCAAGCTAACAATAGTATGTGCTCCTGCAAGGCGATACTTCTTTTGAACCTCTCCCGTTCCTGAAACTTCGAGGTCCAACCTCGTCCATTGAGTCACTTTCCATCCGCCGCTTGTTACCTGTCCATTTAAGGCATAACGGTTCCGGCGTTCCTTGTAGCTTCAGCTCTTGCACTAGCGATGCGTCCACTAGAGTTAGTGAGGACCCATCGTCGAGAAATGCGAAAGTTTTGATGGATTTAACCGGGCCATGGATGACGATCGGAGCAACTCTGAACAGTCCCTTGTTCGTGGCCTTATGATGAGCGTTGCATTCGCGTACAGATATGTCTTGTGCCACCGTGGCGGAATGCGAGTCCCTACTACCGGAACGCAGCGCTCCTTCACGTTGATTGTTGTGGAGCAGTTGGTGATGTTTGAAAGTGCAACCGTTTGTGCCGCAAACTTGCTTTGATTTACACGGTCCCTTATGTTTCCGTAGGCACTTCCGGCATAACCCGAACTCTTTCACAGTTGCCCATTTAGAGTTGTATCCAAGCTCAGTGAACCGCTGGCATTTCTCCACATTAGGACAACTTCCCTTACAAACCAGGCACTCCCTAGAGTTAGCCCCAAATCGGTTCGAATTGGATTGATGATTCGTCTCGTCCGTCGTACCGCCGCTCGTCTCCCCACTGTGAGCATTAAGGAACGCTGAGTTTTTCTTGTTACCCTGGGGTGCTCTAGCCCCGCTACCATGCAAATTTGCGATCGGACACACCATTTCTGCTAGCTCATACAACCATTTTGCGAATATCGAAAGATGTACTCGTGGTAGGTTACGGCGATATTTGGCCCACTCCACCTTAAACCCTGAAGGTAGCTTATCTACAAGCTCATGTAAAAGAGCAACGTTGTACGAATACTCTTCCAGCTCGCAAGCTTCGATCGTTACGCAAAGGTTCTGCACTGCAAGGGAAAACTCGATGAGTGTTTCTAATTTGTCCGCTTTCGGCGCTGGAGTTGACTGGATCTTGGATATCAAATTCTGCACGATGATCTCGGGATTCCCGTACAACATCCTCAATGTGGACAGGATACCAACAACATTAGCCGGATGCATCAAGCGGCAGTTTACTGCTTCATACGCCTTCCCTCTCAAGCATTTCTGCAACCGCATTAGGTTCTCTTCTGCGGTATAGCCGCACATGTTGGTCGTTGTCGTAAACGTGGAGTAGAACAACGGCCATTCTTCCGGCGAGCCGCTAAATACTGGGAGTTCTCGTGACACGGCTTGTCGAGCAGCGACTTGGCTATGTGTTAGGTTGCTGCCGTTTTCATAACCTGAGGGCATCTGTCTCGGAGTAGAGCGTAACATAGGAACAAATTTGCTTACCACCGCGGTCGATTGATGATTGACATTCTTCACTCGGTCCTGGATCTGCATCTGTCCGACCGACGTCCACACATTCGTTAGTTGTGGAACAACCACTGACTGGTATACCGGTAGCTGACTTTGGTTCTGCGAAACTGGAACTTCTGCAGGAGCCTCGTCGTTAAGCCATTCCGCTACTCGTTCATCTGACAGTCCTTCATCAGCATCCACAATCGAATCCTCCTCGTTGACTATCTCCTTCATCAGCTGGTTGCGGGTGTGAATATACTCGCGTTTGCTTGCTTCTTCCGCTTCCTGTAGTTTCCGTTCGTCGTCCAACATTTGCAGTTGCAACTTCAACTGTCTCTGTTTGGTGGACCTTCTGGAACTGACTTCGGAATACTGGCTCATGTTATCCTCCAAAACTTGTTTCTTGGTCTTCGGAGGAAATCGTGGATGCAGTTGCTCCGGCAGCTCTTTAGGTTGTCCTCCTATTGGAATGGTGGTTGGTTCCACATCACTAGACACAACTGGATAGGGCACTGACGGAATGGGCTGAATGAAACTGGATGGCACTGTGTAACAACGGTCGTAGTAGTTCACTCCCGACGACGAAATACTCGGATTTGACAGACGATATGATTGTATCAGTGGCATTGGTGGCATAGAAGTATTTAATTGCATTGGCGTATTGGGTGGCATCATATAATAAGACTGCGCGTATGAACAGGGTGGCATTAGCGAATGGGGTGGCATTGGTGCATTAAACATGTATGGAGAAACTAGTGTATTTGGCGTATATATCATAGAGGACGTAACAAACGTGCTTGTCACGTTAATAGAGGACGTACTCGTAATTTTGGGAACCAGTGTTCCAGTTGTTACAATGGTTGCAAGTGTACTTACGGGCGGTACCGTTGGGGGAGTTGGTTTCGTAGATTTCTTGTTCTTGGCATGCTGCTTCCCATAGCAGTCCGAGCAGAGCCAATCTTGATTCTCTACAGCTTGACTTACCTCCACGCAGTCGAAATGGAACCAGTCGTCGCATTTGTCACACTGGACCATCCGTGAGTTATCGCTTCCATCGCATACCTTGCAAACCCCTTGGTTTGATTCGTCGGAACAGGTTCTGCCTTCCGACATCGTTATCCCGGACGTGGATAAACGAAAATTGTAAATTGTCGACGAATGTCAACATGGAATAAAGGGTGGTTTCCGATTTGATAATCCGTATATTTAACGCGATTACAATTTTCCTACGGTAGTATAATTTTAAGTTCTACAAGAAATGTAACATTTTAAATAAACTTACGTTTAGTACCCTTTCTCCTTGTAAATTTCCTTGTCTTGATTCCTATTCCTCTTCCTTTTATCTTTATCTATTGCAAGTGTTCCAATCTTATTAATTTATTCGTATTAGTTTTAGGATTCGTTACCTTTTAAAACTGTGCCGGAGGCTATGTGAAATATCCACGCTTTCACCTCGTTAATCAGTCTCTTTTAGATTTTAAGGTTAGGCTAAGGAGAAAATAACTAGCTTTAAGTAACATGTATAATCCATTTGCTTTTTATTCTTACCCCGTTACTAGATGTAAGTTTAGCTGTAAGCACTAGTTTAAGTATGTAAGTTAATATTATCTTTAAGAAAAAAAAAAACAACTTTAGTTTTAAGATTTTTAGCTACCGATCACCTAACTTGTCTCGTGGTTTTAACTTTTTTGACAACTTCCAGCATAAAAGCCCGACCGAGAGCTGAGTGCGAAAAACTAGCTGACATAAGTGCCCGACCGAGAGCTGAGTGCGTTAAAGAGTTGCCTGCGCTATAGATGGTGAGATGCAACGACCGAGGGGTCGTGACACAACCCAATGCTATTGCAGTGGCGGCATGGGCCTAGAGGTGGCTAGGCCCACTATATGTTGACTACTGTCAAAGTCTGTATATCTCCATAGCGGATGACAGGAGTGACACCCTCCTGTTTATCCCGCTCGTCTTACCGTTCATTCAAAACGAGCATGACTATCAGATAAGGTATAGAGAAAGCTCACCGGAAGAGATGCCCAACAAACAATCGGCCCTATTCTGTGCGGCGTGTGACGTGAGACGACTAATCTCACCTCACTTTACGTGACTTTTCTCACCCTATTCTGAGAGTCGACTCGGGTGAGGTGAGATTCCCCATTGCGGTTAAATGGGCGTCTCACGTCACCCGAAGTGACTCTTCAGAATTGGGTGAGAAAAGTCACGTAGAGTGAGGTGAGATTAGTCGTCTCACGTCACACGCCGCGCAGAATAGGGCCGAATATAGCTGGATAATGTCTTAAACAGCTCTTGTTCAGCTTATTTTCTCTGATCAAACGGCCCTATTCTGCGCGGCGTGTGACGTGAGACGACTAATCTCACCTCACTTTACGTGACTTTTCTCACCCTATTCTGAGAGTCGCCTCGGGTGATGTGAGATTCCCCATTGCGGTTAAATGGGTGTCTCACGTCACCCGAAGTGACTCTTCAGAATTGGGTGAGAAAAGTCACTTAGAGTGAGGTGAGATTAGTCGTTTCACGTCACACGCCGCGCAGAATAGGGCCGAAAGGCTTGTTCAGCTTTCGTTATTTGTTGGGTGACCCATACTTTCAACGATATCAAGATCTATGCTGACTCGACAGAACGATTGGGTGTAGTCATCAAACTAGTCGAAAGAATTAGTGGCGACATCGGCATGGCGTTTGGTCTAGAAAAATGCCGATCTTCAGCTACTATTAGTGCGATTGGTCGACAAATTCCGAAATAACGATGTTGAGTCAAGTGAACTGTGTTTTGAAATCTTCCCTGAACGCGGGGAATAAACTCAGAGCAATCAATACGTTTGCTGTCCCCGTGCTGACCTACAGTTTCGGCGTCAAAAAATAGAGAAAGGCATTTAGAATTGCCACTGGATGAAGGAGGACAAGGAATACGACATCCAGGCAATATGTGTAGTGCAGGTGCTACAACTGTGAGAATACTTTGTGGAAAATTTCAATCGACATGAAGTATACCAAGCAACCTTAACTGCAATTTGCTGACTACAGCGGAGAAGATTGCAATGTGGAAGCAGGAAGCTGTGCACGGTGCCCATCCACACCAGTTGGAGCAGCCGTACGTCGACAAGGCTGCATCTAACCTGCGGTTCAAGCGAGGTAAGCTCTCTTTGCGATCGAATACGACATGATTGCCAACCACGACAGGATAATGCCGTCGAGGAATTACAGGAGGTATGTTTGCCACCAAGATGTCGAGGATATATGCCGGATGTGCCATTCACCGCACGAGACCTGCGACCAGGCAGGTTGCTGCGTACTAGTCATTGCAGCCAATACCGAGCATCACAACAACGTTGTTAAGAGTTTTCGCCTGCAACATGGTCTTTTGGAAAAGATTGTGCCGAACTACCTTTATCTGTCTGTCTGTTCTGGCAAATGCTCGTTTCAAGCTATACTGGGATCACACTGTTGTATTGGAACAATACCTACAGCACAACCGCCCAGATATACTAGTCTTTGACAAGGGTCGACGTCGGCGTTCCACTGGACCACAATCTGGTCGGTGGAATAGGGTAACCAACCAATTTTGGACCCCTAGAGGAAATGAAATTACGTGAACGTCAAAAAATATTTGCTAGCCTATGTTTTTAATGCAATACATGCACGAGTCTGCTCCAAAATTAGTGTTCTTGAAAGAAAACTGTCAGTGGATGTTTTATACATTGACATAAACTCGAAAATGACTTTTCTTCACAGCATGAATTTTTAACATTTCGGACCCTTCCACGCTAATTTGGACAGTGTTCCAAGCATATTTTGGACACACTGAATGTGACTGAATATATTTTGGAAACAGTGAAGTTTTTTCTACTAAACTGACCTACTGACTCGTTCTCTTTGCAGTATATTTAATGCATGAAAGAAGAACATAAGCAAATCAGTAATCTTTCTATGGAAGGCTGACTGCATGAAATATTTTTTTAGTTCTATCATTTTGAGAAATAGAAAAACTTTCGGTACAATTAGGTTACTGCAGACTTAACAGAGCGGATGATAAATCAAGGTTCAAAGTTCGTCAGGAATCTTCTTGTACTAAATATTAATTTTTAATTCTTTTGTTTACGAGGTGGTTTCTTGTTATTCTTTCTAAGCTTAGTTTTTCTTTGTTTCTCTTCCTTTACTTTCTTTTTTTCTTCAGTTTTCGGTTTGTGGTATTCAACTGTTCGGCGCAATGTTAAAACAGCAGGACTACGTCTATCTTTTGACAAAAGATCAATAATCATTTTGTTGTAATAATAGTCATATTTACTACATTTTATGGGGACGGGTATAACGAATAAAGTTAAATTTGTTGATTTTTTTTTCTATTATTTCATTCCATTTCACATATTATATAATTAATGTTCTTGTAACATTTATGATGTCAAAAATTGAAAATAAAAGCTTTTAAGGTAAGGTTCCATTTTTGGCACGGTTCCAGTTTTGGCAACTGAAAAAAAATATTGTTGACAAAAATGGAATCCTGCTGTTTTGTATGATATTATATTATGTTATATTGTATTATATTATATTATACATACGTATACGTACTCATATATGCAATCATATTTTTCGTTATATAATTACATACAACTAAATAAATAAAATGCATTGGGAAATTGGGAGGGACCACCAGGGCACCCAATAAAAGCGATTTGGACAGGAAGAGTGGAGTAACCAGACTGCTCTGTGCTATGGGCGGTGGTCCTGCTACAATAGGTGGTAATAACACACATCACATCACATCAGGGCAGAAATGCCAATCAGACCGGATCTACACCAAGAATGTACTATAAGCAAAACTATAAGAAGTTATTCTAAAGCGGACCCTACACGAGACAAGAATATTGTCAATAAAAATATTGTCAAGACTGCTTCAATACGCCAATCCCATTTGAATTCTACAGAATCAATATTTTCAAAATGTCCTTATATTATATCCAATATATTGATCAATAGTTGGTTTATTGTCAATATTTCTGCTCGTGTAGGGTCCGCTTAAGTCATTTTTGTATAGCCCTTATCGTATAATCTCTGTCAAAAGCTTTATTCAACGTAAATATCTTATACATCATTTTTTAACCTTTCGCGGACCAAGGAGGGGTAATGATTTCCTAGTTGTTTTATGTTTCATGTTAATTAGTTTGACTGTATTGTTGTTTTCAGCACATTCAATAAGCTTACTGGCTGACAATGAAGGTAGTTTTTTCTTTTTTCTACCTTCAAATTTGTTGTTTGCAGGATCTGGACGTTTATTTTTAGTAGCACGAAATACCACATCACAATTATCGGGTAAAAAAGTAACATCCGTAAACATCTTTTTATTCTTGACTGGCTTTTCAAATACCTTCAATACGTGATTTGGATCTTCACGAATTTTCTTCCGTTTTTCAATAATATCCTTGTAATACCAATCTCGCTTATCAATTTTTTTCGGTAGATTTTGGATCGTATTTTGATCATCAATAGCAATTTCATTGTCCTCGCTTTCTTGATTGTTGCTAGGGATAAGATCGGAAAACTTTTGCAATTTGGCGACAAAAAATCCATCCATATTGTATGTGTGCGGATAGAAACGACGAGTTAGTTTCATTGATGGATGATACTTCTGTCCCGCAAAATTAACAAACCCTTCCGTACCCAAATCCAATCCGGTAGACACAAGCCTAACGTTCCGCTTCCGGAGTGCATAATCGATTACCCATTCATTCTCCTGTGGTAATATAGAACATGTCGAATACACAAGATATCCGCCTGTTTCCGAGCTGGCACTGAGACAATCAATACCTGCCAGTATAAGTTTTCTTTGTAAATTGTAGCACCGTTGGATGTCAACCTCAGCTTTAGTCGTCTTTACGCTTTGATCCTTGGAAATCACTCCCGAGCCAGTGCAAGGAGCGTCAAGTAAAACCCGATCAAAACCGGTCATAACATGTCTGTATTTAGTACCATCTATATTGGTCACTATTGCATTCTGAATTCCCAACCGATGAAAATTACCGACTACAGCCTGGAGCCGATCTTTGTTTGAATCGTTTGAAAAAAGTACACCTGTATTTTTCATTAGGGCAGCAAGGTGTGAACTTTTCCCACCAGGAGCAGCACAAAGGTCCAAAATTCGCTCGTTTTCTTCTGGGGCAAGTGCAATCACTGGTAGCATACTGGAAGCACCTTGTATCATGTAATGTCCACCCAGATACTCTGGGGTAGCACCCAAAGGTACCTGCAGGGCACAAAATATAATGTAAATATGTTGAAAAAAACATGCTTATTTATCAAAGTACCTGCGAAGTGTACACCACTAGTCCTTCTTTCGACCATTTTCCCAGAGGGTCTAAATTAACGCCTCGATTAATCAATGCTTGAGCCAGATCACGGCGACGGGTTTTTAAACTGTTGGTTCGAATCGTTAAAGGTCGTTGAATTTCAGAGGCTTCTAAAAACTCAAGTAACTGATTGGGGGCAAATATTTTTAGTAACTGCTGCATCAAGAATTCATTATACGTATAATATACACACAAATCTTTACATAGCAAGTCTATGTATTCCGCTCTGGAATGATTTGGATCACGATTTAACAAGAAATCTACCAGAACTCCGATGACGTCTTTAATTCGCGTATGAACTTCTTGTAGATTGGTTGGTGCTTCTTGATTACTGTTTGGGAATTCGAATTTCTCTTTGTTCGCCACTAGATCCTCTAATTCTGCTTCGGCCATGCGATCATTCACTTCTTTTTTCCTTCTCAGTTTTTTCCCAGCACGTTCTATTGGCAGCAACAGTTTTTGCTCATAATCTTCCAGTTTATCACCGAAATCACTTCCCGAATCCTCGTCATTTGAGCTCAAAAAATCGTTTAACTTAGCTATCCTTGGTTCTTCTTCAGAGCTATCAGTCGAACTTTCATTATCGCTCGCTAGGATATCTCGACTATGTTTATCCTTGATTCGATCTTTTGTAGTTTTAGAAACACTACTAGAGCTTTCTTTCTCGACTTTCAAAGCCGAATTACTTTTTTCAGTTACTTTGGCGTATTTTTCTCGGCTTTTTTGTAAGTCCATCTTGGCTGGCAGTGAATGAAAACTGTCATCTTGCGCGTCGTGTTCTTTATTACTCGTGTATTTTTCATTATGGCTAGCTTTTTTTGACTTTGCATCTTCAACATCAGTCTTAGCTTTGGACTCTTGATTTTTAATTTTTGCTTGCTCTCGTTTTTTGGCCCGTATTATCTGCTTACGGGATAGTTTCTTCAGCTCTGTTTTCTCTGTTACAATAAATGAAAATTAAAACATAACCTTGCTTGCTTTCAAAATAGCAAACACTTACCTTTCAAAAACTCTTTCGAAAAGGTGGGATCTTTTTGTTTTTTAGATTTTCTACCCGGGCCTTTCTTGGGTTTTTCAGTAAAATTAATTTTACGACCCATTATTACTTTCCCCCAATAAGAATTGGCAATTAAATTTTAATCGAACGTAACTAATCTTATTTGCACGAGTTAAACGCACCAGTATCAGAAAGAAACTGTTGAACACGGACCGTGTTACACGGTTAAGAAAAAATTCTCGACAAACATATGATTACGGCCTAAAAGCCAACTGTCAAAATCCACTTTGAATGGAAATTCCAGACAAACCTTTACTAGTCGAACACAGTTCACAACAGTTTATGAAAGAGAAAACTTTTCTCTTTCGTTTATTAACATCTGTGATTGGCGTGTAACGGTTTGTCCGGAATTTCCATTCAAAGTGGATTTTGACAGTTGGCTTTTAGGCCGTAATCATATGTTTATCGAGAAATGTACCCGCTTGCGTGCAGGGTTGCCACAAAAAATATCTGGCAGATCAACCAAATATTAGAAAAACTATAGAAAGACCTAGGATAGGATCCGCCAGCTCTGTCCCCTGTTTTTGAACCAATTCTGAACCAGCTCGTGTTTGGACGAAAGTGACATAGGCAAACCTTCGGCTTGGAAACTAATGTCGATTTCGCTTGAACCTGAAACTGAGTCAGGTTCTAACCCCAACCGCTGTCAGTTCATACATTTTGACAGCAGTTGGGGTTAGGAACTGACTCAGTTTCGCCTCAAACAAAAACCACATAAAAGTACTAAAGGGCTGCTTGGACGTGTTGTCATATTGTGATATCAAACATAAAACGGCGATTGTTAACTGTGTTGATTTTTTTGTTTTCTCGAGATACCGCTTTCTTTCTATAACATCCGTCTGTAATTATGAAGTGCAGGCATTATTTGGCAGACGAAATCAAACATATTATCCAGAACGGAAGTTCCCGAGAGATCCGGTAGCGCGGTTATCGTGGATTCTGTTCTGTGCGCGGAATAATGCAGAAATGCCTCTTTTCGAAATCAACAGGCTGTGTAGCGAAAGTATGAAAATATTTGGAACTTCATGTAAAAATTGTCTTTGTTCCAGCACCGAGTAAATTGGAAGTACTGAGCAAACAGGGAGAAAGTTATCCCGGAAGTCGCTTCTTGTTCTTCCTTTGGTACTATCGATACAGTTGAATTTTACAGTTTTCAACTGAATCGATCATCGGTGTAAATAGGAGCGTGTATTTTCTACTGCTGTTTTCTCCGAAACGATCACATGTAGTACTGGAACAAACCTATACATTGCTCCAAAACAAAAATTAAACCTTGCAGAAAAGTAGTTTTAGAATATTTAAAATAAATCCGAACAGAGAAGATTATTCTTGTGACAGAGGTTGCTTGACTCAGAAAGCAACTTACAAAAATTAAGAGGTATGAAGATATTTTTCGTAATGTCCAACAACGAATATATATTATTTTGTTTTGCTGTATTCCGATGGAAAAAACGTTATGATCGTTTAAATGCGGATATAAAGACTAAATCTTTGATTTTTCCAGAAGCATGAAATTGGTACATAATATAGAATATTTTAATCAGAACAAATATACGACTGAAACAAAACCAATATTTTGGCAACATTGGCCGAGTGGGGGTATGTCGTTTTCAACAGGGATTAGTAAAATATAAGAAGAAGCCACCCACATTACCACGGCAGATGGATAGCTAACCGGAGGCGAGATGCCCCACGTGCCAACACCGATCGCCTCAATACATGCCGACAAGTGACGGGCGAACGAAATGCAGGCTCAGATGCAACAACCAGGCGGATGGCTGCGTTCTTTGCTATGAATATTAGCCCCGCCATTCGCATGCCTTTTGCCTGCCGTTCGCACGCCATCCGGTCGCCAGCATGCCTGCCGGCGGATGGTACCTTCGGGTGGGGCATCCCGCCTCCCATAGAGTAACAAATAATTCAAAGTTGTTCTAAATCGATGAAACGTGTAAAAACTGTCTGTAAACGTCAAAATTTGACGTTTAATGACAGCTCATACTCCTTTCATCGATTTAGAAATATTATTCAGGAAAAATTGAAAATGTTTTACAAAGTACATTTAATATTAGTTAATCTGAAAAAAAATTCTTAAAGTTTGGTATTTCTGGATTTGTGTGGATAATTTCTGCATAATTTGTTTCGGAATTTTGGACTGCAGTTTTTGAATTTTCTAGTTGTTTAATTGTTTGATTTTTCAGTTGTACTTATTAACATTAGTAACAGTTATACAATGCTCTGCCAAGTGATGTTATGCAGCAAAGTTAGTGTGATGCAGCTTGGCCACACAGCTGCGGCCAAGTTTCCGCTGGAGAACGTGTTTGTAAATCATCCGTCGGAAGTGCAATCAAATCTGTGATCCACTCGTTCGTCTGGTTTACTCAAACATGGGTTATGGCTAGTTTAAAGCCGACTAAGCGGCAGTGAAGATGGATAACGCACATAAATGCAATGTAACGTTGCTACGGATGTAGTACTTTGATATTTTGTATAAATGATATGCTTAGGCACAATCACAGTGCGTTTTTTGTAGATACCAAGTTACTGCAGATCAAATCGATACCGCTCAGTCGGCTTACCCGGTACCTGGTCAAACCATTCGCAATTTGATTCGGAATCCTGAATGAATTCAATATGGAATCCAGTTGAAAGGCAACAACCGATTCCGAAACCTACTGAGTCAGAATAGGTTATTGCATTTGAGCTAAGTCGAAATCCTTATTGAATTCATTCAAGATACCGAACCGGTTTCGGAATCGGTTTGACTGAGTATATTTGAATAAACCGAAGGCGTTAGTACCCTATAAGAACGGTTGGTTTCAAAATCGTCCAATAAAGGACGTTCGTTGGACCAATTTGGACAACGTCCAAATAACCGTTCAACAAACGTCCATCGTTGGACCCGTGTTGAACGGGTTTGCAACAATTTTTTGGACGTCTTAGTGGGTATAAAGGGGCGCAAAGAGTGTGCAGAGAGTGAAGCCAAAAAAGTCTACTTATCGAGCAAAATTGCTACAAAGACGGATTCCAATTGTGCACGATAGGTAGTCTTTTTTGTCTTCACTCTTTGCGCAATTGTTCTCTATAAACTGTGGAGTAAACCGGACAAATAAGTGAATCACAGGTTGGTTTGCACATCCGCCGGCGGGTTTGATAACACCTCTTCAGGTGGACCGTCAGCGGCTTAGTGCAGCTTGGTATCCTTCGCTGCGACTATGTGGTCCAGCCACACAACGCTAGCTTTGCTGCATAACATCACTGGCAGAGCACTACGTCACTGTTACTAGTGTTATTAAGCACAACTGAGGAATAATATATTCAATAATTTGTAAATTCAAAAACTGAACGAAATTCTAAAACAGGATAAATTATGTACATTATAAAAATCAGAATTACAAGACGTTAAGAGCGAAAAATTTATAGTTTTTTGAAAATAAATGACAGAAGTAACAAAAATATATAAATTGCTTGCTAAAAATATCTAAAATTCAAGATATCTGTAATCAAAAATTTAAAAATTTTGAGATTAGAGAATTCCAATAACAACAACAAACATCCACAAAAATTAAAAAAATTCGATTTCAAAATTAAACAATGTTGTAATTAAAAAAGTCTAAAAATGAAAAATCAAATCTTCAAAAATTCAGGAAAGTTGAAGAATTCAAATGTTAAAAATTATAAACTTCAAAAATCGAAATGTTCAAAAAGTAAGATCCAGAAATTCAGAAACACAATGATACAAAAATTCATGTAATGCAATTCAAGTATTACAAATTCAATAGTTCTAAAATACAAAGATGCAAAAATTCCAAATCAAATTAATACAACCACAATAAAAATACAAATACAAAAAGAAAAAATCAAAAATACAGAATTACTAAAATTCAAAAGCACTAAAAATTCAAAAAAAAAACATGAAATGCCCTTTTAGCACAAAATTCTCAAATTCAAAAGATCAAAAATTGAAGACATCAAAAATTCAGAAATTCGAATATTCGAAAATTCAAGAATTCGAAGATTTTTAAATCCAAAAATTGAAAAAGAAATAAAAATTCAAAGATCCGGTAATTCAAAGGTTCAGAAATTCAAAAACTCGAAAAATCAATGATTAAAACATGCAAAAAATTGAAAATTCTGGTTTCAAAAATTCAACAACTCCAATATTCAATTATTAAAAATTCCAAAATTCGAAGAGCAAAGAATTCAAAAATTCTGTAATTCAGAAATTCAAATTCAAACATTCAAATATTAAAAAAATATCAAGAATTCAGCAATTAAAAAAATCTTGTATTCTTATATTAAAAACTTCTGCAATTCAACGCAACAACAACACAAAAATTTACAAACGCAAAAACACAAAAATGCAACAAAAAAAACAAAAATATATAGATGCAAAAATTCAAAGGATCAATAAATTAAAAATTCAAGGTAACAAAATACTAAATATTCAGAAATTGAAAAAATCATAAATTCGAGTATTTAAAAGTTCAAAAATTCAAGAATATGAAAATTTTAGAAATTTCAATAACCAAAAATTCAATATTTCAAAAATTCAACCATTCAAAAATTCTAATGTCTAAAATTAAAAACCTCGAAAAATTATAAAAATCCTATATTGAAAAATTCTTAAGTTCAAAAATTCAATTTTCAGAAAAAAACAAAATATATAGATCCAGAAATTCAAAAACACAATAATGCAAACATACTAAAATACAGAAATACTAAAATTCTAAAAACATAAAAATTTCAAAAATACAAGAATCCATAAACACAAAAAATATAAAAATACAGGGATGCAAAAATATAAAAAGTACAAAAATACTGAAACACAAAAATACAAAAGCACAAAAATACGAAAATGTAGAAATACAACAGATAGATAAATACTACAATATAAAAAAAATCCAAAATTCGAAAGTACGAAAATATTGTGTATTTACTCGAAAGCTGACAGCAAATATGTATTTGGCTGAAAGTAAGTGTTCGAATACAGGGGATGTGTGAATGGTGTCTGCTGTTTCGCGTAGAAAAAGCAATACTTTCAAAATTTAATATGAATATAATTTATTTCCTAGAATAATGCTTTTATTGATAATGCTTCTCATAATTGCCGGTATTGTCACCCCCGTGCGGTAGAAGTCAAACCAAAACAATCATCACTCACTGGCGGCTGTTTCATTCATTTCGTATAGTCTAATTCATGCGTGGTTGTGTTAGTGCGACAGTTGAGGGGAAATGTTGTTGGACCTTGGGGGTTGAGGTTAAGTTAGCTGAAGGATAACATACTCATTCCACGCCTTTATGCATTATATCTGTATGCAATTCACAGACAGTGAATGACTCGATTAATTTTTGACAAACTGGTTGACAATGAAGTGTCAGCGACTATTCTCGCGACTACTCGACCGAACGAATACTTTAACCGTCCGTGTTCAGATAGAGATTAAACGCACAATACAAAGATTCAAAAATACAAGAACACTATACCACAAAAATTCAAAAATACAAAAAGACAACAATACAAAAACACAATAATATAAAAATACGAGATCACAAAAATACCAAAATACAAGAGCATAAAAATATAAAAATACAAAAAATTCAATGATACAAAAAAACTAAAAATACAAGAATACAAAAATACTCAAATACAGAAATACAACAATCCAACAATACAAAAATACAAATATATATATAAATACGAAAGTGCTAAAATAGGCAAATACAAAAATTTTAAAATACAAAAATAAGAAAATGCAAAAATACAAGAATGCAATAATAGAACACATACAAAAACACAAAGATACAAAATCACAAAAATATAAAAACTCTAAATCACAAAAATACCAAAATACAAAAAACAAAAGAGTAAAAAAACGAAAATACAAATATACGAAAATACAAAAATACGATATTACTAAAAATGCAAAAATACCAGAATACAAAAATACTGAAACACAAAAAAAACGATATGCAAAAATAGCAAAATATGAAAATACAAAAATTCAATAATGCAAAAATACAAGATTACAACAATACAAAAATGCTAAAAATCCAAGAATAAAATAATGCAAAAATACTCAAATACAGAAATACAACAATCCAACAATACATCAATTTAATAATACAAAAATAACAAAATACCAAAATACGAATATACTAAAATACAAAACTACGAATACGAAAATACAAAACTTAAAAAATACAAGAATAGAAAAAATCAACATACTGAAACCCAAAAATACAAGAACACAAAGATACAAAAACACAAGAATATAAAAATACAAAATCACAAAACTATAAAACTATAAAACACAAAAATGCAAATAAACAAAAATACAAAAACACAAAAATTCATAAATGCAAAAGTTCAAAGGATCAATAAATAAAAAATCAAGAGATGAAAATATCAAATATTCAAAAATCCATAAATTAAATTATTTAGGAATTCAAAAATTCAATATTTCAAAAATTCATGAATTTTAGAATTTTAGAAATTTCAAAAATTCAATAATTCGAAAGTTCTAACATTTAATCATTTAAAAAATTAAATATAGAAAAATTTCAAAATTCAAAAATAAAAATTTCAGAAATTCACCACAATACAATACAATACAATAAAAATAAAAATTCAAATTTGAAATGATTCAGAAATGCAGAAATACAAAAATGCAAAAATTAAAAATACAAAAATATGAAGAAACAATAATATAAAAACACAAAAATACAAAAATGCTATAATACAGACAAAAAAATCCAAAATTACAAAAATATTATAACAAAAATGCAATAATTCGGAAAGGTAGAAATACAGAAATACAAAATTTAAAAATACAAAAGTACGAAAACACAAAAATATAATAATACAAAAATAGGAAAACACTAAAATGCAATAAAACCTGTTTTAATCCACCTAGTGGTGTAATTGTGTCTTTCTCATTTATCAAAGCTGGTTACGTTCAGTATAACATTGAGGAAATGGCTATTACATTCTTATTACACTTGGTAAGTATATATGAGTGCACGACTGCTACGAACCTGATGAGCAACATGTCGACGCTGACACACTTGAGACAAACAAAAATATAATATTTAATTAGCTTAACAGCGCGAGTTCAATGTTGTCTTCACTTTAACATATTTTGAAATGCGCAGTGGTGGGAAAGAGTAGGGGCATAATTAGTGGGAGGGGAGGATGCGTTAGGAAAAACCTAACATATTTGGGGTGAAGGGAATGCGGGTGTGAAGTTGGTCAAAGAGAGGGGGAGGGGGGTGAAGGTAAGAGAGTTGAAAAGGGGTGTGAGAGGAAGGAGGGGTAGATGGGGGGTGCAACTTCATACTATGCCTTCCATTTGAGACTAGGTTAGTAAAAATTGGTGCAGTCATCACCGAAGTGGCTCTAGTTCTGAAATATGTCCGGAACCCGGGACTTCCGGAATTATCGATAATGGACAATATATTCCAAGAATCTAGGCCAGCGAATCGAAGTATTTTGATGTTCATTTCAATAGATTTTTAAACTATGAGGTGTTACGATTGTACCGGTTTATATGAGAAATTCCTTTGTAACCGCAATAACCAAAATGTAACTCCGGAACCAAAAATCAAGACTGAATGAAATTCAATGGCAGTCAATGGAAGTATTATGTCTTTAATTTGAAATCAAGTTTGTAAAAATCAGTTAAGAGTTCGCTGGAAAATAGGGGGATATTAGCTTAGGAACTTGGCGGGCTCCCCGGGGGCATCAATAACCGTCATAGGTGGCCAATGTGGTCAAAACTACTTTGATTGGTTTTATTGATATAGAACCGCAAATCCAAGTAATGTTGAACTTATTTGAATATGTATTATATCATTCGGGCATCATGGTGTTACCAGTTTATAAAGGAATTTGTTGTGTGACCGTACTCTTCAATTCGTAACTCCGGAACCGGAAGTCGGATCAACTCAAATTTATATAGCAGCTTATGGGAGCATTGGGAGCATTGCGAAATCAGCAAAGTTCCAAAAAGTCTATTTTTCTCAAAAACATTTTTTTCGGTGTAACATAAAATCTCGACGTTTCATAAATTTTAAGGACATTAAAGGAAATACGAATTAAATTTCTGAAATTTCATGGGGTCCCCCCTTCGAAATAAAAATGCAAAATACAAAAATGTAAAAATTCAAAATACAACAACGCAGAAAACTAAAACACAAAAATGCAAAAATATAAAAATACATAAATACAAAAATACAGAAATCCAAAAATACTTGAACGCAAAAATACAAAAATTCTAAATACAAAAATATACAAATACAAAAATACAGCAATACAAAAATTCAATAATGCAAAAATACAACAATACGAAAATTTGAAAATACAAAAATGCAAAAATAGAAAAATATAAAAATGCAAGAATACAAAAATACAAATATACTAATATACAAAAATATAAAAATACCAAAATACAAAAATACACAAACATACAAAAATGTAGAAATACAAAAATACAAATTGATAAAAAGTACAAAAATTCAAGAGATAAAAATTTGGAAAAAGCAAAATTTAAAAAAAAAACAATTTTATATTTTTAGTATCCTTAAACTTTTTAAATTCAAATTTTTTGTATTTTTTGATTTTTTTACTTTTCAATTTTTTAATATTTAAGCTTAAATTTTTTTAAATTCATAGATTTTTTATTTTTTGATCCCCAAATTCTTTTCAATTTTGATTTTTCCTAACTTTTAAATCTTTGTTCTTAAAATTACCTTTAAATTCAAAAATTTCAAAAAATTTAAGTTTCGAAATTTTAAACATTAAATTCTTTAAATTTCTAAACTTTTAAATTTAAAAAAAAATTATTTCAAAAGTTTGAATAGTTAAATTTTTACATTCCAAGATTTTAAAATTTTTGAATTCCCAAATTTTTGAATTCCTAAGTTTTTAAATTTCTAAACCTGTAAATTTTTCCAATCCTCAAATTTTCGCATCTCTAAATTTTTAGGTTTTCAAATTAATATATTTTCAAATCTCAAAATTTTTGAATCGGTAAATTTTTAGACTCACATATTTTTAAATTTATGAAACTTAATATTTCCAAATTTTTAAATTTATTGATTTTAAAATTTCCAAATTTTTAGATTCTTAATTTTTTTGCCGAGTTTCTATGTACGCATTTGAGTAGAATACGTGAGTATGGAATTTAAGGAAGTCGCAATAATTGGGATTGGTTCTGATAGTCATTTGCATAAGTACCTGGCAGTGAGTATGTATTAGGTTTGGATTCTCCTTAATTATGTGATGCTACTTAACACTTACAAATACTTCATCACATGTGTGACAAATCTTCTTATCGCTTGATTTGCCTTGAAGCGGAGAGTACTATGCAATATTAGGAAGCTTTTCCTCCTGACAATTCTGATAAACTATTTCACAATTGTACATGAAACCCTTCACCTTGACTAGGACAAAGAAAATATTAGGTTTGTTACAGTACACGAAAGTTGCTCCGGAGCAAAACATACTTACTCCTTTTTAAACCGGAGCTAGCAGAAGAAGAAAAAAGAGAAAAGTAATTGTCTAGTTTAGTGACTATAGCGATAGAGGTCCATTTTCAATGGGGTTTTTTGCCAATAGGGTGTATTTTAGCCTGAATAAACCGAATCCGAGAGCGGAAATGTGAAATTTTTAACCAATGTTCAATAAACTGAAAAAATAAGTTGTGATTAATAACACTCATAACAATAACAGTACTTAAACAAGTGAGCTTATACAGTGGAGCTAGTGTGATGTGGCTTGGTCGCATACCCGAGGCGAAGGATCCGAAGAGGCGCAAAGCCACTGAGAATCCGCCGGACGAGGAATTAATTAACCCATTGCTGAAATTGCAAGCAAACCTGTGATCCTCTCGTTTGACAGGTTTACTCAAACATAGAGGCTATAGTTAGTTGAAAGCTCGTACACCAGAAAGTGATGTGGCATAGCCACATTAGTCAGTATTCGGTTGACTAATGTGGCTACCCCACATCGTATTCTGGTGTATTGTCAGACTTCGCTGCCGCTCAATCGGCTTTAAACTACCTATAACCCTTATGTTTAAGTAAACCGGACAAACGAAATGATCACAGGTTTGCTTACAAATTCCAGCAACGGGTTTATCAATTTCTCGTTCGGCGGATCCTCAGCGGCTTTGCGCCGCTTCGAATCCTTCGCCTCGGGTATGCGGCCAGGCCGCATCACACTAGCTCCGCTGTGTAAGCTCACTTGTTAAAGAACTGCTATTGTTAAGACTGTTATTAAGCACAACTTATTTCTTCAGTTTATTTAACTACGGTTGAAAATTTCACATTTACACTCTCGGATTCGGTTTATTTAGATTGAAATACATTTTCTAAACTAGATAATTATCAAGAGAAAGAAGAGATTACAGGAACGATTTTCTCATTGTTTCCTCCGGAGTACTTCAAGTTTCTCTTGGCATTGGAACAAACCTAACACTTTCTACGCAATATTACTCACCGGACAAAAAGGCGTGAAACGAGAAATTTCCACAATACATCGTGCAGCACCTCCAGCGAGGGTTGCTGATGTACGAAGCAGCGCGGTGGAACAGTCCACCCTCCGGGTACTAGATCACAAATCCTCAAGGTAAATATTTGAGAGCAAAGCATATGACAAACGAATGCAATATTCAGTGGATACAATTTAGTTTGCAACACTCCGTGAACTAGCAAGTGGTTACCGACTGCTTTTTTCCAACACGCAATCCACAATGAAATTTCTTCGCCGAATCAACATCTGAATAATCTTGGCTCTACTGGCTACTTTACTATCAATATAATACTTCGCTCACCTTTGGAAGAAACAAGTATTTTCATGCAGAAGAATTTGACAACGACATCAACATCTATGATCGAATATCACTATTTTGCACAACAGCAACTTTTCTTATTGAAAACACTTTTGATTGCGGAGATTCGGCTCGATCCGTAAATCACTTGCACTAGCAGTATAATCCGCTCCCCCGAGAACGGGAGGAAACACCACCGAAATTCACTGCTGTACATCTCCAGTAAAATACCGTAAAGTCCCATAACAAAAAAATCGAAAAAAACTATGTCCCGAAAAAACACAAGTCCCGAAAAAATCGCGAAAACGGCTAAGTGTCAGCCGTCGATGAAAAAAATACAAGTCCCAAAAGCGGGCTGCGCTATTACGATGTTCGCCCGCCGTTTACTAGCCATGGCGGACGAAATCAAAATTTCATTAGCCATCATGCCTCAGCAGAAAGTGGGCAGCTGGCGGATCCTATCCTATCTATAGAGAAAGACAACTGCGGAGACTCCATTTTGGATTGATTGGATTCACGTTTAAGCTATGTATGCACCTCTTGCGAAATGAAATTTCCTATACAAAACCTATGCATAAAAAACGTCGCGAAATGCTCGCGAAAAAAAAATTCGTTTCCATTTCGTAAAGCTAAGTATGTACCTCTTGCGAAATGAAATTTTCTATACAAAACCTATGCATAAAAAACGCCGCGAAATGCTTGCGAAAAAAAATTTCATTTCGTAAGCGGTACGCAGCTCTCGCGAAAACGATAACGAAAACTGCAGTTAGCCAAGACATGGTTCGACAAACGATAAGATTAATTTTACTTCCGCGAGATAGCGCTCCTTTCTATGCGCTGTCACCAAGGCTGGCTTTTTCCTTGCGAAAAAATGATGGGATGTATTATTCCGCTCGGATGTTCGCGGAATTTTGATAGATGGTGATGGAAAAATGGGAAAAACAAAAAAAAAAGATTGCACTTGACGTTTGCTTCTGTTTCGTTCGTTGGGCATTGTGAGTGAGATCAGTTTCAATTATAGTTTCTATATTCAATAGAGGAACTACAGTCTCGATTGCAAACCTTTCGCAGCGTTTTTTATTGGACAAGTGTGCCGCGACATGCTGAAACCTCGGGTGCTACCATCATTCAACAGAAACTGACTCTGTAGCCATATGTCCTTACCACTTCACCACCTGGCCAAAAATCAAAATCCAAAGAATTAATTTGTAATTAATTATTAATCGATCGAGAGCCTGGTGAATAAACCTTTTGTCAGGACAAGGAGAAAATTATAATGTGAATGCGCAACCGTTACGCCTAATCAAACCATTATCACGAGCTTCGCATCAGCAACAGCTGCTCCAGGATCATAAATCAACCACCGTAACAACTGCTCAAATCAAGACCGCAGTTTACATTAACAACAACAGTAAATTCCAGGAGCCACCAGCATTCCTCCCAAAAATGAGCTAAAACCCACATAAATAACAATCGCCAATTCCGTTGCTCAAGTCCTGCAGTAAATGTAATTCCAACATCAGTAGCAACATACGGTTCAACCAAAATACGCCTGAAGTGTCATTTCCAAACGCGAAAGGCAAGAAAAAACATACTAAACGAATTTATTCGACATTCTCAATGTGATGAATCAAAATGGTATTTTACAAAAGGTGGAGCCTTCAGTAGATAAAGTTTATCAGCCAACTCCATTGCAAAACACAATTGATCCTAGAGTTAGAATCGGTTGTATCGGTAGAGCCAGGCACTAACGAGACCCTGCTCATTACACAGATTTCCTCCTGACGTCCAAACGACGGTTCTGCCATGGGGTTTGACACTAATTTGACGTCAACAACTGAGACTATTGCAAACGATCCAAGCCAATCAAGGCCAAACAGAAGGCCAACAGAAGCAGCAGAAATCCACCCAGATCCGCAGCAGACACAGCTGCAATAGCATACGATTTCGTTCCAGGCATCGGGAGCACCGCTAGCAGGAGGAATCTATAATCAGTGGATGCAGCAAGGTGAGTCATACTGCTTTTAATTTCTTAAGGTTCCGGACCGTATTATATACATTATACATATTGTATAGAAATAAAAAAACAAATAGTTTGCCACATGACGCTTGTTATAAATATTATTAAATAACAAAATAAATTTAATCCCGAAGCGCAGAATTAAAAGCAGTGAATAATTATTGTACTTCAATTTGAATAAACTTATGACAATTGTAGTTTTCTCTATTTTTAGACATCGCGAATGCTTGTTGTGGATGAACCTACAGTATAGGTTTGCGGATTTATTATGGTGTTGGATTAGAGGATTATAGAAGAGAATCATCAGATGTTACTGTCAGCTGTTGTCAAACTCTAGTATTTCATCTGCATTTCGGTTGAACCTAGATTCCTTACAGGAAAGTCTGTAGTGCCACTATCACAGACGTGATCTTAGTCTCGTCTAATATTGCGCACTTCCCACCAACATGGACTCCGCACTTTTAAAGTGCGAGTGATCTCAAAACTGCGAGCTGTCAAAACACATTGAGCTCTTTGCGACCGGTCTGACGAACACTAATGAAGTTTCCTGGTTGAAAACAATCCCATTTACTTTTGCCGTCTTTGTTTATTATTTTCCACCAGCTTGTGATGTAGTATTTGTGTCATGTGGCGTGTACGTACATGAGCCGTAGAAAAGTCTATGTATTTCAAGTAATAGAGATGGTACTTTCATAGACAGACCAGTCGAATTAACCAGTCTATGAGAAGAATTTAATGGAAGAATGGTAAGTGCGCAGTGCGGTTAGAATCCAGTTTTTAGTGCCACAAGCAATAAGGTTCGTTGATTGTTTCAGAGGTATGGAATCCGTTTACAATTTACCGTATTACAATATTTTGCAGGTCTACTAGCAACCTTTAAAATTTATGAAGGCCCGAACAATCAAAATGTTCAAAATAGTTTCTAATCAATGAAATTTTTATTGCTAATATCCGGTGGCTCAGAAAGAACTAATGTAAGCTAGTTGGTGTTAGAGCAGAACCTAACCGAGTTTGTTGGATTTGATATTGTACTTACTATTAGCGAAGAGTACATATTAAGAAGACTGATATCTCTTTCCCTCCCCCATACAAACAAGAGGCGACAGAGGTTGCAGCACCTCTATCGCATGAAGGTAGGAAGCTTAATGTAAAAGTGTATATGTGTGTGTGCATCACTAGGGGTAGTACCACCTTTACCCGCAAGTGGCGTTGCTGTTACTGTCTCCAGATTCTGGACAGAGCTGCCAGTCTTCTTGATATGAAGTCTTCGCTATTAGGCAATCCATTACACGTTTGTTTGACAATTCAGCGGTGGGTTCTGTCAACAAGTCTACTCCTGCGAACAGAAAAACTCGTCCGACAAACAACTTTGTCAGTCCGATTCGTTTGATGTTGGATCGAATCAACGATATTGTCGGACGTCGCACCCCTCGGAGTAACGTCAGAATAAGTAAACAAGAAATAATCAGCTGATCCGAAACGTCTCATGGATTGCCTAATACTCAATCGATTTTTTTTAGTACAGAGATAACGATGAATAAAACCTTGGCCGGTAAATTTGACAGGATAAGACAAACATTTAGAATCTGCATCACACACTTTGAGACAAACAATAGACCTTTCTCGTCAAAAAATTTTATATGATAGGATGCTTCCTTTTTTATCCCCAATTCGTTACTGCCTATTGCCCCGATGATTTGGTACCTCTTACTATTGAAAAAATCAAAAATAGTGCAAGCTGCTCATTTAACCCCATATTCTGAATACCTATCTTGCCTTGTTTCCCCATATTTTTACACCATTTGGATGAACAGGGATGCCAACCTTCCAGATTTATCTGGATTCTTTCAGATTTTTAGGCGTCTTTCAGACATCCAGATTTACTTTTGTCTGATCCAGATTTCAGAAATTTTGTCCAGACTTATCCAGACAATATGAAAAATAACAAAATAAAATACAAGAAGGCTTCGTTGATTTTTAAACCACTATTTGACTGTATTCGCTGAAAGTTAACAAAATTTTCCGAATTTTTATCAGTTGGAAGTTCCGGCAATCCAAAATGCTGAAACCTCAGAAATTCAAATTTAATCTATTTCACGGATTCTCTATGCTGAAAATTAAGCATATGAATTCCGAATGGGCACAACTACAGAAATTTTCAGTAAGTCGAGACAAATTTGTCTGACAACCAAAAAAAATGTCCAAATACAGCTCATAGATGTAACTTCCTCAAAAAATTGGCCATCAAGACAATTCAAGACTTTTTAAAAAAATATTACAGATCTTCTGGAAAAAACACTTGGCATCCCTGTGGATGAACTTCCTGTGGGGAATACTAAAAGGATGCCAGATCTGCATATATATTAGTAAATCTGCAGATTTTGCATTTTCACTGCAGATCTTTTGCAGATTACAAATATTTAGCAGAACAAAGCCTATGCCAGCCAATTTATACACCAGCCTTCAACATTTTTGATCATTTAAATTATATACACACTACATTTCTACGTCGTATTTATTGAAGATTTTTATAGAGCATTCGGCAGACTTTTATATTTTTACTGCAGGCTATTGTTTAAATAGACCTGGCATCACTGATGCTGAAATGATTCATTCATATACTTGTCAATAATATAGAGCATTAGGCAATCCATTAGACGTTTGTTTGACAATTCAGCGGTGGGTTCTGTCAACAAGTATACTCCTGCGCACAGAAAAACTCGTCCGACAAACAACTCGACATAGATTTTTCATTAGGGCTTAAATCGCAAATGTAAATAAACTGCGTTTTCGCTATTACGACATTACGCAACAAAAATACTACAAGATTGAGGTGAAAATTAGTTAAAATGGTTTTTAGTTCGATGTATAATTAAAGAAAACAAAGCGGCGAAACATGCATTTTCTTCGAGATTTCGACTTAGGCCCTTCTTCTCATATGGAATATAAAGGCCAAACTTACATTTTTAGACAGAAGCGGGCGTACGGTTATTATTCACAAATAAAAGAATAAACGGCGGTTCTGTTATATAAATGATAAGCAATATTTACTATGATCATGTCTACTCGATAGTTGTTGCACATAAACATTCGAATATTTCGATATTTTCATGAAATTTGATGAAAAGATTCACGCGCCCTTTCTTTTACATTGGGTTTCTATGCGCCCATTTGCTGAGCCCTATTAAAAAGTATACTGTCAAGCTCGCCCATTTACCCAGCCCTACCCAGCAAGACAGAGTCAGTTTAGCCCATTTACCGCGCCCTTCTGAAAATTATGTACACGGTTTAGCCCTTCCGCAAATGGTGGTTGCTGAAGGGCGAAATCACGACTGGGATGCAAATTGGGCGTAAGCATTTTTTTAGTTTCTACCCACTAAAAGCACATAGGAATTGAATTCTTTGTTATATTGTCATAAGGTTTAACGAAAAATGCTTCCGGAAAAACACGGTCATAAAGTAATTTATACCTACAATAAAAACTACATTTAGAAAACCTTCGCCGAATATTGAAACTGATTTTTCTCCATTTGAGTACATTGCGACTTAGGCCCTAATGAAAGATCTGTGTCGAACTTTGTTAGTCCGATTCGTTTGATGTTGGATCGAATCAACGATATTGTCGGACGTCGCACCCCTC